>NW_019387569.1:0-10426 GCF_000671375.1 Centruroides sculpturatus | reverse complement strand
TACTTTCCGCCGTCCAGCGCCACTCTACGGAGAGTTTAGACAAGTAAGTTGTTTACTATCGTCTGTACAGTATGTAAATTAGGTACCATAAGTCTAATACAGTACTGTACTTTTATACATTTCTTATTCAATGGCCATAAAAATTATTTATATTAATGATGTCTCCAAAGTTCAACGAAGTTTTTGCAGAAAAATAACTTATCAGAAATCGCGGCCGCGGTTTGATGCGTTGCTCCGCAACGAAAACAAGCTTGAGCGATGGCGACGTCGAACGGTGCACACTCGGTAACTAATCCTACAATTTTTTGTTTATAGCATAGTTTATATGGATTATTCCCAAAAAATATACGTATTTTGGAAATGTTCAGTCGGATTAGTCTAGAATCGATTAATTTTATGGAAGAAAACCTTTCAAACAGCTGTAGTCCGTAAACTTCACACGTGTCGGGCTGTGATTAGCAAGGACTCTTAAGAAATCGATTCATAAAGAACAGAACGTATCTACCGTGTTATAGGGGGGGTCGACTGTAATAAAAAAAAAGTTGTAACAGTGTGGAATTGTAGTCTATAAAAATCCTACATAAATTACTGCAATATTTTTCGAAAAGACATCATTTATCTGTTTGAAACTTTCTATAATAAGTTGATAAACATTCAAAATTTTTTTGAAAAGACTATTTTGTTATAGATATCTTTTAATATGCGTTATTCTGTTAAAGTGGCAACAAATCGAACATTACATATATCAATTGCCTATCAATGGCCAAGTGGATAAAAATGCTTAACAGAGGTCGTGGGCCTGTGTTAAGTATTTTTGGCAGCTCGTTGGCAGGCGTTGCGCCTGCCAACGAGCGGCTACGTAGATTTATCGAGTTTCCTTTACGCATGTAACACCTAAATAGATACCAGTTTCCCGTAGAAAGTAGTCCAACGAGGCCTTCACCTTAGCAAATTGTCTAGTGTTGCGTTATAATAATCCATTGGCACAATCATTCTGCTGATTGAAACATTTTCACTGCTTATAAAAAAACAAACGTTAACTCACGTGATTCCAAAGTTAACCTTATTATCATGCAGGAAATAAGATTTATTGTATCAATATTTTATTTATTTGAATGTTGCAAACAATTAAATGACACTCGTAAAAGAATACATACCATAAGTTTTATTCCTAATCTTCTTTCTAATTCTTGTACCAAATATTCAGGAACAGGAGATGCTCCAATTATACCTTTTGGATAATAATATACTCATTTTATATTCTTTATTTTAAAATTTGCAATAAAGTATTTATGCCGCAGACGACGCAGATTTTGCACATGCCGTTCTTTGTTTACAGTTGCGCTCTCGCAAATGAATTTCATGTGCACAATGCCAAAGGCATCGAAAAAGCACTTCCAGCAACACAGGTCCAAAGGCGTTTGCCTTTTGAACCTGTGTTGGCTGCATCTGTTTGCATGCGGAGACGACGGCGATTTCCAAGTCGCTGTTTGCTGCCTTATTCCCGGATCGTACAGGAAGTTCCAGGTTTTATTTTCGGTTATGATGCATTACAGAAATGACGCGTCAACTACAGGGTTGTCAATGAGGTCGCTGCAAATGGTTATCCTCTATTGGCACTGATCATGAGTGTGGAACGTCGTGTTCTGCAGCATGGGCCATGTTCAGTCGTCTGTCAGAATAGCATGACTGGTACCACGGTTGATACCTGTAATGTCATCCCCGGTGTTTAGTCACCGGAGCAAAATCTTTGCACCTCCTAAATTTTCTTACCAGTTCTTGCTGTAACCGGATGGCTTGCATACAGGTTATCATCAGCCAGTTGCATCTAGATCAGTGCTTCCCAAACTTTTTCGAGGCACCCCTCTTTGGTTTCATAAAGTTATACTCAACGTTCCCAACCATACTCCAATGCCTCCTAACCCATTTTCCCTTGTTGAGAAAGGCTTGGAAATATTATTAGAAAAACTTTTCTAGGAAATTTACACTTTATGTCCTTACTGTATTGTTCTTTACATCTGAAAATCATTAAACGCAATGTTTTTCTTACTCATATTAAAAGATGAAAAGGAAAGGCTGTCAGTGACTCCAACCTTTGCCTATGGTCCCCGTTCAGAACTTTGTTTCCAGCGGCCCTGCTGCCCAGTTGCTTCTTTTCGCTCCCTAGATTTATTCATTGTCCACAGGGGGCGGTAGCGCCCACTTTGCGAAGCCACTGAAGCACCTTCTGAGAAGCGCCAGTACCAATTAAAGACAGCGGGTCATACCTGCATTCCGGTACATCTGCTGAATCATATGAAAATTTTCGGTAACGAATTTGCTTAATTTTTGGCATAACTTGATACTTATTCGTATTTCCAACTTCGAGATAAAGCATTTCGTCTTTGTGTCTTTTCATTGTGACCTCCTATTAGCAATGTACTGTTCTATGCGAAATGATCTCTCGTGCGTCTACTCAGCGGTGGCCTTATCCATTGCGAGGCCCTGGGCGGCAGAACTTTGCGAGGCCCTTATCCTTTGTGCAAAGTATGTGAAATAGTAAGGCATTTATTAATATTAATATATACTGTACTATAAATTAAATTAATTTTATTGTTATAACTAATAGCCAAGGATAAAATAAAAAGTTTTGAATATCAACTTTTTTCTACTTGGTTGTTGCGCGAGGCCTTTCCAAGAGCGAGGCCCCGGGCGATTGCCCTGCTCACCACCCCCAAAGGCCGCCACTGCGTCTACTGCTTGTGTTTGACAAATAACTACGCATGGTTTTTTATACATGTGCTGCTGTGCCATATGTCGCCGCAGTGCTGCTCACTGCAGCCAGTCCTCGAACGTTTGACTGCTCTCAGAAGGTAAAGCTACTGCTGACGATAACTGCATGCAGGCCTGCCAGTTACGGCAAGAACGGTTGAGAAAATTCAGGAAATGCAACGTATTGTCTGTAAAAATTGTTCCCAGACCGGATAATATTGTAGATATCACCTGTGGTACTATCACACTATTCTGTTAGAATACTAAGAATGGTCCATCCTACGAAACATGATGTTCCATATTCGTTAACAGATGATTAGTGCCAAGAGAGGATAACCATATGCGCCGATGTAAGTAATTAGACTAAATATTCTACACTTGTAATATTAAACAATAGATTGTTCATAGCCGTATTTAAACATAAGCTACATAAATTGCACATATCCCTCGTTTCTGTCTTCCGCACATTTCCTACCATTCTCACTGTGGGTGACTATCATTATGCTAAGTAATGTAATGCAGCTAAGATACTGCATTCACAGAAGATTCATTATAATCCTTAATATTCAAATGAAGTGTTTAAAAGACAGCGGTATGGATTCACAACGGTTTGATATGGTTTGTCGATGAAGACCAGTAAAACAGTAAAAATCTAAAGATATAGTTCACGTGTGCAATGTTAGATTAAATTTGTAAATTAGTAAGCTGTTAGACGTTCACACAGCATAGTATCATATCGATAATTAAATAGTGTAAGTTGATATTTTTTCAAAGAAACACTAGAACATTTTACTAATTTCTCGTTTTGCTTAACCTGATTGCATCAAATATATGTCAATGGTCTTGATCATGATACGATATCTTGTTTGATACTATATCCATAAACAGCAATTCTTTCTATAAACCATTTTATGTATTACTGCTTGTATCAGCTTCTGTTGATTGGGTCCTTCAACTGGAAAATCACATTATAAACAAGAAAAGATATATTGAAATTTTCATCTGTCTGCGTAAAGTTGTACGACAAAAGTGAATTGATTTGTGGAAAAACAAACCGATTCCTTCACACTATGAGAATTTCAGTCCATTGATCATTTCTGGATCTAAAGAAAACTACACTGCTTCCGAAACTTCATTACTGTCTCGATATTGCTCTGCAAACTTTTATCTCTTCTCTAAAATGAAACAGAAATTAAACGGTTACAGGTTCTAATTATAGAAGTCATATCAAATAAATCCCTGAAAGACTGTACAAAAAATGTTTTCCGGGAGTGCTTTTACAAGAGGATACTAAATGTGTAGCTATAGAAGTTTACTTTGAAAATGATATGGTGTAAATGTTTTAATGAATTGTGTAATAACACCTGTTTCAATGAAACTGTTTATGACACTAATAAAAAATTTCAGGAAAATACTAAATAATATCTTTTTAAATATTTTCTTTTGTGTAAACTATCGTTTTGCTATTTAGATGAAAAGAATATTGTATCATTTTTGATGGAGTTCTATAAATATTATGCTAATTGTTGATGATTATCTTTGTAGATTTCAATGAACTAAGGAAATCGCATATACATTTGTTTTATTTCTGAAAACAACCTAAAAAATCAATTTTTCAATAACAGTTCAGCATTTCACATTAATCTTAGCGCTTACATAAATAGTTTTTAAAAAAAATTATATTTTTTCAAACGACATTATTTAAAAATTGGAAAATAAATATTTTATAATTCTACCTTTTTTACAGCTCTTGAGATCAAAATTTGAATCGGAGAGATGTTTCAACATATCAAAATACATTGTCGGAACTCCATACACTAACGTACACCTGCATTTCATATAATGTCTCAAATATAATTATATGTATAAATTTTAAAAATAAATCCTATGATATACTCGAGTATGTGGCACCTTTCGTTTTGGATGCTCTTCAGAGAAGAAGGAGCATGAAAGACCTCTGAAGGGATGACACACTTTCCTCCAAGCTGCAATGTCATCATTGGTCCCAGAATGTAACCAAAGGCATGAAAGAGTGGCACTTGCAAGCAAAGTATCACACGCTAACAAGTACATTGATAAAATTATTGTTAATTGTATATAAATGTAGCAAAACCTTTCAAAATAAAATTAATTTTATACCTCTTTATCGAATCCCATCTTTCTTGCAACAGCGATTGAACTGTTAACTAATTGAAAATGGCTGGATGTAGCAGCTTTTGGACTCCCTGTTGTACCCTTTCATTTAATTTTAAAAAATGTATGTCAGTATATTTTAACTAATACAAACATTTAACGTAATTTAACGAATATTTTTGAAATTAATTAAAGCGATTATGAGAATCGAAAGTTCTTTACTGAATCAAATTTTATATTCCAAAAATTATGTTGAATATAGTGGTAAGATGTAGATCAACAAATGCATTATTATTAAAGCTCATTATAAATAAATTTTTACTGTCAATGACTTAATTTTAATAAATTAATGATATAAATTTATACGTATCATTAATTTAATGTAAAGACATTTATATATATGTAACTCAGTATGGTAGAAGTGGCTCACTACTAGTTATGTGCCGGATAATCCTGCCCGGATCGTTAAAAATTAGTGTTGCAACGAATAGTACATTCGGCCAGGAGCGTGACTGAATAGCCGAATATTCGGCCAAACTATTCGGCTTGATTAACGCACGTACGAAAATTGGCGCGCAAACCTCATTATGGCAAGGACCCTGCTCTCTATTGGCCCGCTGTCGCTATGCTTCGCCAATCGCGTTAATTCTTGACAGTTGTAGCGGACAGACAAGAGCGTCATGGCATTATATTACATTTTTTTTTTAGATTTAGCGTCATGGTAGTATGCGATAAATGATGATATCCAATGTGAATAACAATGAAATGACCTACAAGTGTAAATAACGGAAAAAGAATAGAGAAGGACCACGAAGTGAAAATGTGAAAATAAATATGAAATTAAGTTGATAAGCGAACAAGTCGAAGCAGCTTATTGGCGCGAAATTTGCGGCCGTCAATGTCAAACAATTGTTATCATAGACTTCGGAAAGCTAAATGCTTGTAATGAAAGTCACTTAGCTGCAAGGGCGAAAGCCTGGGGCCGTTCGAGCTACCAAGCTGTCTCGAATCTGTGAAATCATAACTGTGACATATACCGACGTCCTATCTGTCTCTTTTCTCCGTTATCACCAGGCTATGAGTCACGTAATTATAAAATGGAAAAACTACGACGGAAAAGTGACGAATCGAAGGTATCGTGAGCGTGTATTATGATGTATGCATAGGCATACGTGGACTAGAGAGATGGAGGAAAGAGAAAAGAAAGAGCAAAGACGAGAGCTTAAAAAGGATAGGCTGGGTCAGACCCTCACATGTGTGCGACGATTCTCGAAGGAATAGGTGTGTACGTGTGCTGATCTTTGTAATTATAAATTGTGAATACATGTGACTAATAATATTTTCTTTATTTTGTGCATGTTATAAGTTATAAATAAATGTAAACAAAGAACACTAACCAGACAACATTAAATCTAAATAACAAAATGATTAATTTACTGTGTTTTTGTTATTTCTTACTGTCCTGTTTTTAGGTATTCGGTATTCGGCCGAATAGCGAAACATAGGCCGAATACCGAATAGTAACCGAATATTCGTTACATCACTATTAAAAATATAGATCCGCAGATACGGATACGGATCTCAACTTTCGTACTCAGTCGGCGCCGGTGCGTGTGATCTGGGACTGATAATTGACGCTTTGCGTTAGTAACGCAACGTGTTTTGACTTGCACTGCGCGTGTTTTTGTTTATAGTTTAGTGTGACACGGGATAGCATAGATTACGTTTGTGTTTTTGGAGAGTGTTGAGTTAAATTAAAATAAAAACAACGTCGACAAAAAAGTTTAGTAGTGTAATATGGAAATGTTTTACAATAGTAAATGATTTTTGCATGAGAAAATTTTTGCAATATGAATGTGCCAAATATGTGNATCTATCTTTTAATTTTATATTTTTTACATTTATTGTACAGTACTGTACTGTACAGTACATATGTTAATAATAATTTTTGTAACTGACGATCAATAAGATGGATAAGCTTGATAATCCTTAGCATGATTACCAATATTCGGTTCAAAATTTGTAAGTTTTAGTCTTTTCATCGACCCCTCAATAACGTTATATCGACCCCTAAGGGTCGATATAGACCACTTTGGCGACCCCTGATTTAGACGATAGTCAAATTTTTTCTTAGAAGTTTTTCTTTGGTAAAGATAAGCTTGGCGCTTTGAAACAAAATGTAGAAATAATAATAATAATAATAATAAGCGTTCCACTACGAATTTCGAGTTTAACTATTTAGCCCACGTGATTTATACCAGCTTTGAGAGGCCCACTTGACTGTTGGTGAAGTAATTGATACTATATAGTTTTAGGGGTATGACTACATGCGGAGTGTCAGTCAAGGCAAGGATATCAAGCCTTGACCAATACGAAGCATTAAAATTCCTGTTTAAGGAGCAAACTGTTTTCGGTCAGTAGAAGTTAATGCATTATTTGTTATAGGCACCGCCATCAGGGCCTGTAACAAATAACGGCCATCAGTCATGTTTGCAAGCAAGTTATCAAACTTGCTTACAAACATGACTTCTTCAAACCAGATGGCGAATGGTACTGCTATTGGGGTTCCACATTTAAAATCGAAGGGTCGCATTTCGAACATTTCTTTATTCTTTATCAATAAATATTGTTAGAATGACTGATCTCCGTGCCGGCCTATCTGTTACATATGATATCTCGAAAATAGGCTGATTTCGGGAGGGACTCTATTTCGTGCAGGGTCTCATTTAAAGGTATAGTTTCTTTGGATGTTTGAACCTATGAGACATTAACAACACTGTTATTCACATCTGCAATCTTACACAATCTTACCATTAAAATTCACAACACTGTTATTCACATCTGCAAATCTTACACAATCTTAAAATTCAATTTAGTAAGCATTAGTTTTTCGGTCATAACTTGGTCTTTCTTATTTCAGCGCTTATTGTCTGATTTATAGTTTCCATGTGCTTATTACGCTCAAAATTCAGATAAAAAAGGCTTTTGTTGGTTGAATTACGTCAGTCAAACGATCGCCATAATAAATCTGGCTACACGACCGCTATTATTAATTAAATACTGAAAATTTGGCGCTAGAGGTAGGAGTTAGACTCCATCTCTTATTAAATTTAATAATTATAATTAAATTATTAGTTATTAAATAATTTAAGAAAATTAGGGAAAAAATCATCGATTGCCGTATTAAATCGGACTACACAACCGATTTAATCCATCAATCATTTGACTTTAATATAATAATTATATATTAACATCTCAAAGTCCTATGATTATTATACAGCTTTCAGGTGTTTATATATGTGCTACTACAGACTGGAAAAAAAATTTGCATTAAGATAATTTCTATACAGAGCAGAAGTTAGTTTCTTGAAAATTTCTTTATCCTCCGCATGAACACCTCGATCTTATCCGTTATCAAATTTAAATTATCAGATTAAATCCTTGATAATACAATTGCGACGTAATAACTGTACTATTTTTTCAACGGTCGACGAATTAATAATATAACGCTTTGCTCCACTTGTCTTTTTGTATTGAATAACTTTTTTAAATGTTAAAAATCATTTTTTTGAATTTATGGATTACGATTTATGAACATTTAAAGCTATTTGCCAACTGACTTTAATATTATTTCTTTATATGATTTTGGCTAAGTCGGTAAACTTTATAATGGTTATTTAACCATTATAAACTTTTTGTCATTCATTAAATATGTTACAACAAGTTTTCTCTAATTTTAAGCTATACATAATTGTACCTGAAAGATAAGAAATATCATACTATAAATACTTTAATTAATACAAAACATCGTTCATTTGATATAAACACATTCCAATTAAATATACGTTTTAAAAATAAAACGATCTCGTAATTATAATTTCAGTAATTTTGTACATTGTTCTTGAAGCTTATACTTTTGAATTTTTCCGCTTTCCGTTTTCGGAAATTCTTCAACGACTACGATGTATTTTGGGATTTTGAACTTGCTTATCTGGTTAAAATAAATATCAATAAACACCATAACTTAAATTAAATACTCAATAAATTGACAGAAATTATTATCAAATCGAGGCAATTTACCTTGTCTTTGCAGAATTCTTTAACATCTTTTTCTTTAATTCCTTGATTAGGTTTCAGTTGAATGCAGGCGCACAACTCTTCTCCCATTCTTATATCTGGAACTCCCACAACCTATAGGTTTTTAAACATATAATTTAATGATTTTTAAAAGAAAACACAGTAATTTATTTGCTTACGTATGCTTCGGAGACAGCAGGGTGTTTAATAAGTAAATTTTCGATTTCTTGAGGATATATATTTTCACCACCTCTTATGACAAGATCCTTAATTCTTCCAGTTACGCAAATGTTACCGTCTTCGTCCATGCTACCGATATCACTACACAAATTCACATGACAAATTCATTTACATACACAAGAGCAATACATTTTGTATAGAAAATAGCATCGTACCCGGAATGATACCATTTGGAACTATCCAGCACTTCGTCAGTTTTGTCCTTGTCTTCCCAATAGCCGAGAAATACGTATGGAGATCTACACAGAATTTCTCCTTTAGTGTTAAATGGGAGTACGTTTCCGTCTTTGTCGACAATTTTGACCTACAATAAGAATTAAATCATCGCTACAGATTGAAAAATAAGTATATGTAGATAATTTAAATTGACATACTTCGACATGTTCGACAGGTTTTCCTGAATATTTGTCTGTAGACGGATCTCCTATGCAGACTGATTCTATTTCAGTTGTACCATAACCATTCTTTAAAACAATGGCACATTAAAAATGCATAAAAATAAATACAAGAAAATTCTATAAATTTTCTGTCATATAAAACAATTAATAATGTTTTAAAATAAATAGATACAGTACAGC
The DNA here is from genome assembly GCF_000671375.1 of Centruroides sculpturatus. Taxonomy (NCBI): domain Eukaryota; kingdom Metazoa; phylum Arthropoda; class Arachnida; order Scorpiones; family Buthidae; genus Centruroides; species Centruroides sculpturatus. Next base: position 647 of record NW_019387569.1, on the reverse strand, counting down.
GTCGATTATCCGAATCAATTGGGGACTGGGGTTGTTCGGAAGATCGGTGTTTCGGATAACCGATTATGCACGAAAAAATATATTAATTTATCCCATCTTGACATTTTTCTCTGTTGCGTGTCGCTTCGCGTTGAATTTCCATCGATGTTAAGCCTAACGAAGACTATTGCATCGTTAAAAATTATTTTTTTATTTTGTACAAACAAAATAAATATATTGAAAAATATAAACTATAAAAAATTATACTTCAGAAGTTAATTTAGTATCAAAAACGTAAAATATTTGAGTAGCCCAAGACATACCCAAAGATTGCAGTGCCACAGCACTGGCGAAAATTTAAATTTGCCGACTGGAATTCTTTCGGATGATTGACTTTCGGATAATCGACGCTCTACTGTAACTGGTTTGTGAGCATTATATTGGCCTCTGATCAGCCTTGGAACATTCATTTATTTAAAAAAAAGTGTGTTCTAAGGCTGATCTTACGTCTAGAAACGGTAATAAGTCTAGGAATAAAGAGGCCAACATAGTGTTCACAAGTATATACCAAACTAGACAAGAAGCGTACAGTAGACCCCCTATAACGCTTAGATACGTTCCACGCTAACCGAAAATTACGTTGTAGGAATGATTAAATACATGAGCCA
>NW_019387568.1:10888-13270 GCF_000671375.1 Centruroides sculpturatus | reverse complement strand
TTTTATTCAATTAATACTGTATATTTATAAATAATATGTAGCCCAAAATGTAGCCAATGTGCTAAATGATATTTTTTACACCAAACTAAAAAAAGGGTAGTCAAATTTGGTGCAAAGTAGCCAAATCTTGCAATGCTGAAAGGAATATTAAATAAAGCTAGAGTTGGGATTCAAAGGATTATAGACCCAAATTCGGGGAAAGGAGAGAAAGGTCAAAAAGTGAAGTGAGAAAGGTTAAATAGACCTTCTGTTATGCAAATATTGATCCTTAATTTTCCAACCTTTCTCACTTCTTTTTATCTTTTGGTCTTTCTCTCCTTTCTCGGAATTTGGGACTATAATCCTTTGAGTCACGACTCCTTCCTCATTCACAATTTCAAATATTTGAAAATATTTCCTTTCTATTAAAAAATAAAATATGTATAAAGGTTTACAGCTTTGTGAAACTTCTTTTTTGAGGTTTATCCCATTGAAATAAACAAATAATAATAATAATTGTCAATTTTGTTTACATGTTTATTGGGCCACATTGAAGCTTGCTTTGGTCCACATGCGGCCCGTGGACGGGACACCCCTGCATTACATGGTCGAGCTATGATACATGTTTTAAATGTATATACAGTCGACCTCCCTATAACATGTTAGATACATTCCGTTCTTTATGAAATTGATGTTCTAAGAGTCCTTAAATACATGAGCCAATCACAGCCCGGCACGTATGCAGTTTATGGACTACGGCTGTTTGAAAAGTTTTCTTCCATAAAATTAATCGATTCTAGACTAATTTGACTCAACATTTCCAAAATATGTATAATTTTTTGGGAATAATCCATATAAACTATGCTATAAACAAAAAATTGTAGGATTACTTACTGAATGTGCACCGTTCGACAAAGCCATTGCTTAAGCTTGTTTTCGCTATGGAGCTTGTCATCGAATGGCGCTCGTGTGCTTCCTGATAAATAATTTTTTTTGCGAAAAATTCACTGAACTTTAGAGACATCATTAATATAAATATAATTTTTATGGACATTAAATAATAAATGGTTTTTAGTAGGTCCGCTGCTCGTTTAAACTCAACGGTTTGTACAATATCCACTATTGGTCTAGATTCGACCAATCCTATTGTGACACGAGTCAGTGATGACGTTTACCGAATTATACGAGTTTTTTTAACGTGTTTGTACGAATCTGTCGCAATTTTTTCGCCGTTATACAGGAATCCGAACTATACAAGCCCATGTTATAGGGGGGTTGACTATAATTATTTGTCATAAAAATTCATTTTATAGCAAATGAAAGAATCAGTACACTTTGTTTAACTCCAGCAATATATTTAATCAACCAAAAAAATTTGACCTATTTCCATAGGCTTTCTTCAGTTGGAACTTAAATGAAAAAAGAATATTCGAAAAACACATTTAATGTCTTTACAACTGGACTCTAAGAAGAGGGTTATGTTACACTATGTTCCCGCATTAAGACTAATATACAAGGAACTGATAAAAATGAATAACAAACCTTGTCTATAAGCATAATCAGATGGTTTTTGGAATTCTACATAGCAACAAGAATCCACTTAGCCACACCAACTCCTCAGGTGTTTTTGCCATTCTAATTGAAAAGCAGCACTTCAACAAACAATATATGTACGAGCTACCAGATGCATTCTACTACAAAGAATTAAATAACACACATATACTGTTTAAAAAAATCTCAACACCACAGTCTTAGCAGCTTAAGTCTCCTAGCAAGACATACAAATAAAATGAGACAAGGCTAAGATCATTGGGCCTGCTGGGAGCTCTATCAGGTTCTTGGAATTATTAGAAATCTTTAAAGCTAATCAAAAATACCTTTTTATCAATCATAGGGATGCCGACATGTAATCAATGGCATGGAAGCCCATATAAAAGCTTTAACTTAAGCTTGGTCCTTCAATAATTGTTTATTGTTATTTTCGTACCATTTGTGTTTTTAAGTGTTGATTATAATATGTATGTATTTTTATATCACTTGTATTTGAATTATACACTCACTGCCAAAAGTTAAGCACGGAGCAATAAACTGCAAAAAAATCGACAAATACATCTGTGATTGACACAAAATGTGGCAGGACAGTAGCAAATATGTTTATGCATGACACAACACAAAGAGTTACATAGAAAAATGAAAACAATATTGAATTTTCATAAAGCATAAGATGAAATCATATTGGAATCATTAATAAAATGATGTTTAAATGCAAAACAAACAAACAAAACCCACATTAATAGGGTAAATGGTCACCCCTTATCTTTACACAAAGTTTACAGCATGTAACCATGCTTTCCATGAGGTGATCAACCACTCCAGAGTCAAATAAGTTCCATTCCTCCTGTA
>NW_019387568.1:0-7796 GCF_000671375.1 Centruroides sculpturatus | reverse complement strand
TCTTCTTGCGCCACCAGAGGGCCTTTTAAACAATAGGTAGTCTGTTAGCGTTGGTCAGTAGTAGTCCAAATTCAATATGAACGTTTGTTTCTTGAAAATTTGATCACGATTTAAATACAGTATTTACTTTTAATATTGCCGATATGTCATCGAAAAGAAAACGTGTTGTATTATCATTAAAAGACAAATTAAAGTATTTGTTTCGATTATCCGGATTTTCCCTTATCCGGACTACCTTCATCCCCAATTAGTCCGGATAATCGAGGTTCTACTGTATATCCAAATAATCAATTGCATTTACTAATGACAGATGCTATATAATTATTAAAATGTTAAATGTAATACTGAATGAACAGTAAACACACACTGTATATAACAATAACTGGTATACAGGCTGACCTCATTTTACATGTGATGTTTTCCTGGATGAAGCATGGAAAACAATCAGTACAAAATAAGTCCATTTTATAATGGAATTAATAGGTGGGTGTTCCAGGTATCCATGATGAATATATGTTTACTTATAATAAGTTAGAGCTTAGGTCTACTTATTTATAGCCAAAATCAACAATGCAATTTCTACAAAAAAACCATGACGACATTGTACAACAGTACTGCCTGATGCAACTTCAATTTTGCAATGACAGCCCCTGATGAAGGTTATTCATTGATGATGGGCTAGGCTGAGTATTGGATTCATATTTTACAAAGGTGCACAAAGATGTTTGCTGTCTCTCTCTTTTCTTCTCCCTGAGATTTTCGTAAGGTGTTAAAAAGCTTCATTTAAACTTCTTACAAAATCACTTTGTTTCCAGTCAGGTCCATTTTTCAACACAGACTTCGACATTTGGATTCCCTAATTTCTTTTATTTGAAATGGCTGTTCTTTTTGTATTATTACACAATAACTTCACTTTAAAATGATGAAATACCATGAACAACAAACATTTCAAAATAATAAACAAACAAAGAAACAAAGCTTACAATCACTATAAAAGCAAAACTACTAAAACTAGAAGTTATGAATTTCTAATTTTAGCCATGATTCAGTTTCTGTTACATTTTATGTTGATATTTCCCTGATTACCATTACTGTTCTTTTTCAAGTTTCTATTGAAATTATTCAAATAGTCTATTCCAAATGAATGGCAATCATCCACATCACACTCTCTAAAGACAACAGGCCAATCAGTACGAATTGCAATCTCATAATTTGCAATGGTTAACATTTTTGATAACTGTTGCTGGACTTCTTTTATTATCCTATAACCACTAGAATAAATTCATTGAAGCATCCACCATTACCAATTTAATCTTTACTCTTTCTGAAATATTTTTTAAAATAAAAATCTTACATACATTTATATATATATATACATAAAAATAAAAATCATACAAGGTCTGTTCAAAAAGTATCGGACTTTTTTTTTCCGCATAAACCAATGATGTGCGAGAGGCCTCCTTCGGTGGAGTTGTAGAGGGGACAGTCATGCACAGCCCTGAATTTTTTCCCGCCTGCAGGAAGCGTCAGTCGTTGGCAATCGGCCTATGAGTGAGGTCATGTAGCGAGCTCTAGCCGGATTCCACTAAGCTGGAAAATGACTGAACAACGTGAGCAGCGATATTACATCAAATTTTGCCAAAAACCTTGGCGATACCCGAGCGTAAACCATTCGCAAGATTCAGCAGGCTTTCGGGGACGATCCTCAAGGCCAAAAAAAGCGCGGCAGGTCCGTAGCAATGTCAAAGGTCATGCTGACAGTTTTTTCGACTCTCGTGGGGTGGTGTGTCATGAGTACGCATCAAAAGGCCAAGCCATCGCAAAGGAGTACTACCAGGAGGTCCTTTGTCGTTCTTTCCGATACAGTGCGACGCAAACGACCGGATCTGTGGTCGATCAAAACTTGGCAGCTCCATCGTGATAACGCATCCGCCCATTCTACGCATCTGATTCGGGCTTTCGTCGCCAAACACAATACTCCTGTGGTTCGTCACGCTCCATACTCTCTCCACATGGCTCCGTGTAACCTTTGGCTATTTCTCAAGCTGAAAATGCTGCTAAAAGAAACCCAAATTTAGTCGAGAGAAGACATCATGCGAAATGCAACGGACCGGCTGATAACCATTCCAAAAAATGTGTTCCAGCAGTGTTTCCAGCAATGGCAGGAACGCTGGGAGAAGTGTATACATTACCAAGGAGACTACTTTGAAGGGGATTAGGGTTTTGTACCTCAAAGTCAATAAATTTATTTTTGCCGACCAAAGGTCCGATACTTTTTGAACAGACCTTGTATATCAGCCAAGCCTTCGCTTCTATTGTTCCTTCTTTGTTACTAGATAAACTCTCTAATTCTTTTGATATGTGAAATAATATAAATATTCAAGATGTGCCTTGAATATTTATATTACATATATACAAGGCAATATACAAGGCAATGCCTTGTATATTTTTTAAAATGTGTTTCCTTTTTACTGAATTTTTCTAAGCTGGTAATAAACTATTAAATGACTTCACTAAAACCTTTAAACTATACCAGCAAAAATAATTTAATTTTAGATACGTTACAACAAATGTTTTTGATCCCCTTAGTATCCGCATCAGTCATTATAATTAGAATGCAAAATGCTCAAATTTAAATATTTTCATATCATAGGAACAGTAAACATTACAACAACAAGTATACGTCAAAATTCACATCTAGGTATTAATTAACATTAAACTTAAATTAAAAATTAACAAGTACATTTTTTTTGTAGATTTTAAATTGTAATTCTGCCAGCCCTTTTCTACAAAGAAATATTATATTTTTAATTGTGTTGGGATTGTCACCTGTGAACATTTTAAACTGTTTTACATATTTGTGCAGAGGCATAGCCTCTAAAGAAAGGTTGTCTCTGCAATGGAAATAGTTGTTCCTGGTGATTGGACATGGCAAGCAAAACTGGACTCTTATCCAGATGTTTTACTTTTTATTAAAGTACATTTTCTTATAAATCTTAAGTGAATTAATTTCTTATTCTTTATAAATATTGTCTGGATTGTCGAAAAAGGACTGCCAAGAATGCAAAATGCTCGCCTCCTTAAAATTGATATATTCCCACTTTAGTTCAGCTTTAAAAATTTCCAGAGCTTCTAAAATTTTGATTTGATCAGTGCGAAGGGTGGATCTAATGAGACTGACATAGAAGCTAAACTACAGCAAGTCAGTGTTGTAACATATCTAAAATTAAATTATTTTTGCTGGTATAGTTTAAAGGTTTTAGTGAAGTTATTTAAATGTTTCCTTTTTTTTCTACTCCTGGATTTTTGGTCTTGGAATAGCTTGTCTGTTCCTGTTTCTTTGTGTAACTACAACTCTGGAGTTGCCCCTCTTTCCTGTCCAATTGTGAAGGACTGCCGAATGAGTTTTGAGGTAACCTGGGGAAACGGTGAAAAGGGGGCCACTTTGTTGGGTGCTCAAGGAGAGAGAACCTCTGGACAAGAGACAAGTCAAAATGGACACGAGTTCCCTCTCTTAGGAAGAGAAGAACTTTTTGGGCCAGTCATAGAAAAGCATAGGGTGTTATAGTCTTCAGAGCCATAGCAGACACAGAGGACAAAGACAAAGGATCACTACCGAGGACTAGATAAGTGAAGTTGACAAGGACATTCTACTTTTCTGCTGAATATTAGAAATCTAGTGTCTTTTCTGGTGCTAATACTTCTCTGACTAGAGGACACTTCCACCTGTTGTCATCCAGAACTGTTCTCACAGTATTGTCCAAGTTGCCATCTCTCAGTACTGATTCTGTAGTAGTTGTAAGTTTGGTAGTAATATTTAATTTTAGTTTAGTATTAATACATAGGATAAGCTAAATTATATTAATAAAATGACTGTATGTCAGGTTCAGTTTGTTACTTGCAGTTATTAATTTTAGTCCCAGACAAATGGTTGGGGTGCATTATTATTCGGTTGAAATCCCCATTGTCTTATATCCCAGGTCTTGGAGTATTTTTGTGTGTGTTTTGATGTAATTAATAAACTTCTTGTGTTTTGTTTACATGGGTGTATTAATTCTTTGCCCACAACCCATTATAAACTAACTTAACATTTCACAATATACATCTGTTATCATTTTATGATATAATTATTCTCTCTCTTACTTTTAAAATTAACTTGACAATTTTATTTTTTAAATATTTTGTTTTCCAATTGTGTGGAATTTCACAGGGTTCTGTATTTTGTTTCTTCATAGCTTATTTGAATTTTATTATTCCTAATACTTGTTCTAATATAGTAGCATATGCTGACAATCTTAAGTTTATAAACTTAGATCTATTGCTCTACAATCTAATTTAAACGAACTTATTGCTCATTTGGAATTACATAATCTTAAGGTTCATAATAATAAAACAGTAGCTAGGCATTATTCCCTTCCTTAACCCAACACAACCTCCTTTTCCTTATAGGTAGTTCAACTTTGTCTATATGATTAATGATTGGAATATTGTGTTTGAAGAAAGTTATTGTTTAACACTCATGTTAATTCTCTTCATAAAAATTAAATTATATGTGGCTATATTTTGTGGCATCACTCAACTTATTACTTCTTGCTCTATTTTTGTGTGTTTTACTTAATAAATTGTGTTTGTTATAAAGAATGGGATTGTTCTTTTTGTTGTCACAAGAGGTGGTCATCCCTTGCCTTATATTGTATTACCATGTATTTATGCAATTAAATTAAAATTAATTAATGATGTAATGTAGATAAATAAACAATTATTAAACACTAACTATATTTTATTATTGTTACTTTTTGATTAAATTAATTGAATATTTTTGTTCTCAACCTGAAGATCACTGAAATGTTATTTTCGGATACTTTAATATTTTTATACAATTTTTCTTTTAAATCGATTCAAATAAGTGTTTTTAAAATTATACATTAAAAAATTAAGAAAATACATTAAATATCTGAGATTTATTTAAAAAATCAAGAACCTGCAAAATAATGAAAGCAATCAAATATATAAGGACTCCATTTCCATGGTGACAGTCCTCACTATATATTAAAAGCCATGTCTCATTAGGGTGTGTAGACTATAAACAATGACCAACTATATGCAAAAAAATTAATTTTCTTTCATACCAGGAGTTACTTTAAAATCACTTTTTATTCACATTACAATTTTTGGAAACAATTAAAATTCCAGCAATCAAATTCGTTACCACTGATTATAATGAATTTCCCTTATCAGTTTCCTTATTATGCATCTCTTCACATTCACAAATAGTAAAATCCAGGGCTATGGATTGATAGACAATCCACCCAACTCCACTTGTAGAATTTTAGAATATCTAACTCAAACATCTGTATCTAAATAATAATTTAACACATTCTTTGATTATATTAACCTAGAATGGCATTTCATCACTACCAAATAAGTCATCAGTCATTCCTATTGAAACTGAAAGTACAGTACTGTCCTTTTTTTTTGTTTTGTTCCCCCCCCATTTTTTTAAATCACCAGCACAATCATCTTCAACTATACATACTTCAACCAAACATGTTTGTCATATGGTTGTCACCACCACTATCATCGTCTTCAACCATACACGATGATAGTGGTGATGACAACCATATGATTCAAAAACATTAGATTTAACCCAAGTCTTCTTAGCCATTTTATATGGTCATTTAATTAATTAACATAAAAATTTAGAATTAGCTAACACAATCTATTTGAATATAAATGTCTGAAAAGAAAACAGTAATTAGTGGTGTGTAAAGGAAAATCATGAAGTAGGGGAATCATCAAAGTACAATCATGCATTACAGGAGACTCCCATAATGCAAGATAGGAAGTTTATGTTCCTATTAGGAACTTAATATAAAATACACAATAAAAAAATCTAGCAACAAGTTGAATAACTTTACTGGCTATTATGAGATCTTATTCAAAAAATAACTTTTATAATTTTAATTACGATATAACTTAATAAAATTGTATGTGGCACCATCTGTTTTATAAGTTTTTATAACAATCTCATTTTTTAATTACTATAAAATAACAAAAATCTTAATTTTGAAGGTAGGGATGAGTTTTATAAAAAAAGTATAAATGTTAACAATTAAAATTGTCATTAAGTCTGACCTACTGGAAATATACACAAACCCTTTATTTCCCCATCCCCTTGACCTTTAACCACCAAAATTTAATAGCAACGATGCCCCTCATATACAAGCCACCATGCCAAATTTTGTTACATAATCTTTATCCCATTCTGAGATATTAAGCAAAATAAAGGCCAACATAGAATTTTTTTAATTTTTTGGATTTATGAGGTTTCAAAACAAAAAAACTTGGAGAGTCAAATTTGACACAATTCCAATACTTTCCCTTGTTATGTATACAGGAGTCACAGGAGTCAGCTGTGTCCATCTTTTCTTTACTATATCAAAAGGATTTTTACCAGTCTATTTAATTATTATAGGTGTAAGTTTCTCACCATTAGTAGAAACTGTTAAAATCAATGTAAATTGTGATTTTTCATTCCTGTTGTCTTTATTGTGACATCCTGAATCCTTTTCAAATCAACAAGATCAAAGCCACATAGTATTTCATCCATGCTAATTAATATTCCCATTTCATAGATCATTTTAGCTTGTATGGAGATTTGAAACAGGAAAATCTTTCCCTTCCAGTCAGAAGACAAAAAGCCTGCTCAACTGCTATACAAAATCACATGCCTAATCCATATATTTAAAAAACTTTTCAAACTATCTGTTTGAGATAGTAAAATCAGTAAGTCCTTGCTGTTTAGCAAGTAACTTTGCTTTAAGCTTATTACATGGTTATAATTACCCTTTCCTTTCTCAATATTTTATCAAGTATCCAATCAGGTGCAACACTGATTCCAGTAATTGATCACTTGCTGATGAAAACAAAAGGATTTTCTGTTGCTAGGGATATGATATTGACTTTTATTACCAATTTCTCCACATGGTGATAACTACATATAACTGGTCTATACACACCATATAGTCCTCATACAACACACAAAATCTTAAATGAAAAGTTTGTAGAAAACTGCACAGATTATTAATAAAGGTAGACTATCATTGTGGGACTAGGATAAATAAAAATACCAGTTATTTTTGAGCTTATCAAGATGATAATCATTTGAATTTATCACCATTTCATGTTAATAATTACATTAACTTAAGAATAAATTTAATTTAGAATAATCTGAAAGAAAAGATAGTTAAATAAAAAAGAAAATGAGAAGCAAGTATTTTTCCAAGAACTATAGTCAAAATACCAACATTTGGTTTATCAAGAAAGCAAAGTTCAATGACTTAACCAGTATGTTCAAATTTATCCTAACTATTTACGATGTCATAAAAGTACAAAATAAGAGTTTAGTAGTTAGAAATGAGAAGATGGAAGAAACAGTTAATGAAAAAAAAAAAATTAATTACATAGTACCAACTGTGAATAATGCAGCACTAAATTTTACTAGTATATAATATCAGTGTTCCCATTAATAATTAAAATATATATATATACACACACACATACAGCTCTAGTTACACTTATATATATTACATAATGTCTGCATGTATGTATAATGTTTGTATGTACAGTTTATGAGTATATGTATGAAGTACATATATATACAGTAGAGCGTTGTTTATCTGAATCAATTGGGGACTGGGGTTGTTCGGATAACTTATTTTTTGGATAACCAATTAGGTATGAAAAATATATTAATTTATCCCGTGTTGAAATTTTTCTCCGTTGCGTGTCGCTTC
>NW_019387567.1:42549-77829 GCF_000671375.1 Centruroides sculpturatus | reverse complement strand
CAAGTTTTATGAATTACATTAAACTTGATTATATAAAATAAACTTTTATAAGCTGTTATAATTCTACTTTTTACAAATAACAAAAGCAAACAATTTAATTTCTAACATTGACATCAATAACCTAAAAGCAGTCACTTGTTAATGATGATAAAATATTTTTTGAGATTGCATATCATTATTAGATCAAAAAACCTGATAGCTTCAAGAAAACATAGTTGATTGCTTCAATATGTGCATTTGATGATAATTTATTTGTGATTAAACAAAATAAAATTAGAATTGTATCAATAAATCTAATTTTCTTTATTTTGATCTTTAAAATCACACTTCGTTCTATATGCGAGTAAATACAGTATTTTATGTATAACATTTATTCAAAGAAAATTATACAATATATATTGTTAAGGAATATGACTCATCATCATATTTTCTTCTAGCATGAAATGAACCAACCTGGAATGCAAATTCGATTTGCAGAGAACAAAAAAATCACAGATAATAGCATGATGGAGTATGCACACAATCTAGGACTTCCCTCTCCTCGTCACTCATTATGCAAAACTTCGCTCGTTAAGCGAGTCATTTTTTAAAAAATTTGATTTGCTCGTTAAGTGAGGTTCCGCTGTATATCCTTTTTGAAATCCATAAAGCATAATATTTTATCTGAAGACATTTCAACTTGATTTTATTCAAAACAAAATGTGAAGTAAAAAGTTTAAAATAAGTTTTTAAACAAAGAATACAATTTCACATTAGTAGTAATGTATATTTATAACAGTTTAACACACTTCCATGTTAAATAATGCAAGTTCAAGTCTCACTCTGGCCAATCTCTTTTCTTCAAGAATATTCTAAATTAATTCATTTTTAATTAATAAATTTAACATGAGATGATGGCTTAATTAACTGCCTATTAACAGTAATTTTAAATTCTATATAATGAGAAATTTGTATTATATTTTTTTGCAGGTAGCACTTGCATGTCAATACCGTATTGCAGTAAAAGATAAAAAGACACTTCTAGGAACTCCGGAGGTGATGTTAGGTCTCTTACCAGGTGCAGGTGGAACACAGAGATTGCCACAGTTGGTATGTATTTGGTAACATTTTAAAAATTACACTAATTTGTAAAATAAAAAAACTAATAATTTAATAGTCATAAACAAAATTATGAAAGTATAAATATTTTTTTGTCGAATATTAAAAATTCTATAAGGAAAACTTTTGTTGATGACAGATATTGTGTAGAATATTAATTATAATCTATATTCTGATTTGGCTCCAGTTCTGACTGTGTCTGTCTATGTAAGAATGTAACATAACACTGCTAGTTTAAGGTAACCAAAAGATAAGTTCATCATCAAAGAAATGGTTTTGGACTTTCTGCAGCCATCATCAGTTTTGTTTCATATTTAAAGAACAGTATTTAAGGAATTGTGTTTGATATTTGAAAGTTTAATGTTCAAAAAACATAAATAGAATATAATTTTAATAAGCATGTATCAAATTTAAATTAACAACATTTATCAAATAGAATTCAAATTGGAATTCAAGCATGCATGTCAATTTGAACTCAAATAACTATATTGATAAGTATTATTTACTTTAAAATGCATATTGTTATTTGTTTACAAATTTATTAACTTTGTTTTGCTATATTCTGCTTAAATGTAAGCTGAAAATGCTTCTAAATAAAATCTTTTTGGTTACTACATCAAACACTTTTGTCTTTATCACATTCCTTATATTTTATTATCAAATCTGTAATGTTCTTTTTTGCTTTTCAATAAAATTTTCTAAATTCAGTTCAGAGAAATTTTATAAGAGAGAGATAATTTCTTGCCTATTCAGACACTACCTGTTAAATCTTATAATGAATAAATTATGGTAACCTTTTCATGTGTTAAAATTAAATTTATATAGTTCAAAGAAATTTTTTACACACACATCCTTAAGCGAATCTATCATATTTTCTATTATAATTTAAATCATTTCTTATTTAGAATCAAAGACACATGCATAAAAGTTTATAAGTATTTTATGAATGCAAATTTTGTAGATATCTAGAAATAAATTAATCTAGTTACTTTCTGATGCTAACCCTAGACAGAGTAGTGGTCATTATATATACCATTATGATATTGTATTTATATATATGGTGCATTCAAGTTGTAAAGTCTCCAAATTTATTTTTTGGGTTAGAATATAGAAACATGAGAATTGTTTTAAACAATGCTGGCATTTAAGGTTGGACAAGTTGTTCCTCATGCATCATACTCCTGATCTTGAACCTAGTGGTTTTTAGCTTTTTTCAATGCTGAAAGACACTTTGTGGTCACACATTTGCCACTATTTCACTCTGACATAATCAGTTTTCTAGTGGACAAAACATACCCCTAAAGAAGCATTCACAGTGGTCATCCAATTGTGTATCAATATTGTGAAAAATGTGTACTTCTACAGGGTGATTACATTGAGAAGAGATAGCAATTAAAGCTTTCTGCTGTCTGTACTTCTTAAGAAATAAATTCAGAGACCTTGGATCTTGAATGCTCTTTATATCTATAATTTTATTTTTATTTTTACTTTAAAATTGATAATTTTTAAAATACTTTTAGGATGTTAGAAGCTTGTAATACAAAAGAAGAGATGACCTCTTTGTCTAAGGAGGGCCAAGAAGTTTTAGATCAAATTGCTTCAAGTAGAAAACCAACAGTCGCTGCTATCATGGGTTCTTGTTTTGGAGGTGGTTTAGAAGTGAGTTTATTATAACAATAATNTTTTTTTTTTTTTTTTTTTTTTTTTTTTTTTTTTTTTTTTTTTTTTTTTTTTTTTTTTTTTTTTTTTTTTTTTTTTTTTTTTTTTTTTTTTTTTTTTTTTTTTTTTTTTTTTTTTTTTTTTTTTTTTTTTTTTTTTTTTTTTTTTTTTTTTTTTTTTTTTTTTTTTTTTTTTTTTTTTTTTTTTTTTTTTTTTTTTTTTTTTTTTTTTTTTTTTTTTTTTTTTTTTTTTTTTTTTTTTTTTTTTTTTTTTTTTTTTTTTTTTTTTTTTTTTTTTTTTTTTTTTTTTTTTTTTTTTTTTTTTTTTTTTTTTTTTTTTTTTTTTTTTTTTTTTTTTTTTTTTTTTTTTTTTTTTTTTTTTTTTTTTTTTTTTTTTTTTTTTTTTTTTTTTTTTTTTTTTTTTTTTTTTTTTTTTTTTTTTTTTTTTTTTTTTTTTTTTTTTTTTTTTTTTTTTTTTTTTTTTTTTTTTTTTTTTTTTTTTTTTTTTTTTTTTTTTTTTTTTTTTTTTTTTTTTTTTTTTTTTTTTTTTTTTTTTTTTTTTTTTTTTTTTTTTTTTTTTTTTTTTTTTTTTTTTTTTTTTTTTTTTTTTTTTTTTTTTTTTTTTTTTTTTTTTTTTTTTTTTTTTTTTTTTTTTTTTTTTTTTTTTTTTTTTTTTTTTTTTTTTTTTTTTTTTTTTTTTTTTTTTTTTTTTTTTTTTTTTTTTTTTTTTTTTTTTTTTTTTTTTTTTTTTTTTTTTTTTTTTTTTTTTTTTTTTTTTTTTTTTTTTTTTTTTTTTTTTTTTTTTTTTTTTTTTTTTTTTTTTTTTTTTTTTTTTTTTTTTTTTTTTTTTTTTTTTTTTTTTTTTTTTTTTTTTTTTTTTTTTTTTTTTTTTTTTTTTTTTTTTTTTTTTTTTTTTTTTTTTTTTTTTTTTTTTTTTTTTTTTTTTTTTTTTTTTTTTTTTTTTTTTTTTTTTTTTTTTTTTTTTTTTTTTTTTTTTTTTTTTTTTTTTTTTTTTTTTTTTTTTTTTTTTTTTTTTTTTTTTTTTTTTTTTTTTTTTTTTTTTTTTTTTTTTTTTTTTTTTTTTTTTTTTTTTTTTTTTTTTTTTTTTTTTTTTTTTTTTTTTTTTTTTTTTTTTTTTTTTTTTTTTTTTTTTTTTTTTTTTTTTTTTTTTTTTTTTTTTTTTTTTTTTTTTTTTTTTTTTTTTTTTTTTTTTTTTTTTTTTTTTTTTTTTTTTTTTTTTTTTTTTTTTTTTTTTTTTTTTTTTTTTTTTTTTTTTTTTTTTTTTTTTTTTTTTTTTTTTTTTTTTTTTTTTTTTTTTTTTTTTTTTTTTTTTTTTTTTTTTTTTTTTTTTTTTTTTTTTTTTTTTTTTTTTTTTTTTTTTTTTTTTTTTTTTTTTTTTTTTTTTTTTTTTTTTTTTTTTTTTTTTTTTTTTTTTTTTTTTTTTTTTTTTTTTTTTTTTTTTTTTTTTTTTTTTTTTTTTTTTTTTTTTTTTTTTTTTTTTTTTTTTTTTTTTTTTTTTTTTTTTTTTTTTTTTTTTTTTTTTTTTTTTTTTTTTTTTTTTTTTTTTTTTTTTTTTTTTTTTTTTTTTTTTTTTTTTTTTTTTTTTTTTTTTTTTTTTTTTTTTTTTTTTTTTTTTTTTTTTTTTTTTTTTTTTTTTTTTTTTTTTTTTTTTTTTTTTTTTTTTTTTTTTTTTTTTTTTTTTTTTTTTTTTTTTTTTTTTTTTTTTTTTTTTTTTTTTTTTTTTTTTTTTTTTTTTTTTTTTTTTTTTTTTTTTTTTTTTTTTTTTTTTTTTTTTTTTTTTTTTTTTTTTTTTTTTTTTTTTTTTTTTTTTTTTTTTTTTTTTTTTTTTTTTTTTTTTTTTTTTTTTTTTTTTTTTTTTTTTTTTTTTTTTTTTTTTTTTTTTTTTTTTTTTTTTTTTTTTTTTTTTTTTTTTTTTTTTTTTTTTTTTTTTTTTTTTTTTTTTTTTTTTTTTTTTTTTTTTTTTTTTTTTTTTTTTTTTTTTTTTTTTTTTTTTTTTTTTTTTTTTTTTTTTTTTTTTTTTTTTTTTTTTTTTTTTTTTTTTTTTTTTTTTTTTTTTTTTTTTTTTTTTTTTTTTTTTTTTTTTTTTTTTTTTTTTTTTTTTTTTTTTTTTTTTTTTTTTTTTTTTTTTTTTTTTTTTTTTTTTTTTTTTTTTTTTTTTTTTTTTTTTTTTTTTTTTTTTTTTTTTTTTTTTTTTTTTTTTTTTTTTTTTTTTTTTTTTTTTTTTTTTTTTTTTTTTTTTTTTTTTTTTTTTTTTTTTTTTTTTTTTTTTTTTTTTTTTTTTTTTTTTTTTTTTTTTTTTTTTTTTTTTTTTTTTTTTTTTTTTTTTTTTTTTTTTTTTTTTTTTTTTTTTTTTTTTTTTTTTTTTTTTTTTTTTTTTTTTTTTTTTTTTTTTTTTTTTTTTTTTTTTTTTTTTTTTTTTTTTTTTTTTTTTTTTTTTTTTTTTTTTTTTTTTTTTTTTTTTTTTTTTTTTTTTTTTTTTTTTTTTTTTTTTTTTTTTTTTTTTTTTTTTTTTTTTTTTTTTTTTTTTTTTTTTTTTTTTTTTTTTTTTTTTTTTTTTTTTTTTTTTTTTTTTTTTTTTTTTTTTTTTTTTTTTTTTTTTTTTTTTTTTTTTTTTTTTTTTTTTTTTTTTTTTTTTTTTTTTTTTTTTTTTTTTTTTTTTTTTTTTTTTTTTTTTTTTTTTTTTTTTTTTTTTTTTTTTTTTTTTTTTTTTTTTTTTTTTTTTTTTTTTTTTTTTTTTTTTTTTTTTTTTTTTTTTTTTTTTTTTTTTTTTTTTTTTTTTTTTTTTTTTTTTTTTTTTTTTTTTTTTTTTTTTTTTTTTTTTTTTTTTTTTTTTTTTTTTTTTTTTTTTTTTTTTTTTTTTTTTTTTTTTTTTTTTTTTTTTTTTTTTTTTTTTTTTTTTTTTTTTTTTTTTTTTTTTTTTTTTTTTTTTTTTTTTTTTTTTTTTTTTTTTTTTTTTTTTTTTTTTTTTTTTTTTTTTTTTTTTTTTTTTTTTTTTTTTTTTTTTTTTTTTTTTTTTTTTTTTTTTTTTTTTTTTTTTTTTTTTTTTTTTTTTTTTTTTTTTTTTTTTTTTTTTTTTTTTTTTTTTTTTTTTTTTTTTTTTTTTTTTTTTTTTTTTTTTTTTTTTTTTTTTTTTTTTTTTTTTTTTTTTTTTTTTTTTTTTTTTTTTTTTTTTTTTTTTTTTTTTTTTTTTTTTTTTTTTTTTTTTTTTTTTTTTTTTTTTTTTTTTTTTTTTTTTTTTTTTTTTTTTTTTTTTTTTTTTTTTTTTTTTTTTTTTTTTTTTTTTTTTTTTTTTTTTTTTTTTTTTTTTTTTTTTTTTTTTTTTTTTTTTTTTTTTTTTTTTTTTTTTTTTTTTTTTTTTTTTTTTTTTTTTTTTTTTTTTTTTTTTTTTTTTTTTTTTTTTTTTTTTTTTTTTTTTTTTTTTTTTTTTTTTTTTTTTTTTTTTTTTTTTTTTTTTTTTTTTTTTTTTTTTTTTTTTTTTTTTTTTTTTTTTTTTTTTTTTTTTTTTTTTTTTTTTTTTTTTTTTTTTTTTTTTTTTTTTTTTTTTTTTTTTTTTTTTTTTTTTTTTTTTTTTTTTTTTTTTTTTTTTTTTTTTTTTTTTTTTTTTTTTTTTTTTTTTTTTTTTTTTTTTTTTTTTTTTTTTTTTTTTTTTTTTTTTTTTTTTTTTTTTTTTTTTTTTTTTTTTTTTTTTTTTTTTTTTTTTTTTTTTTTTTTTTTTTTTTTTTTTTTTTTTTTTTTTTTTTTTTTTTTTTTTTTTTTTTTTTTTTTTTTTTTTTTTTTTTTTTTTTTTTTTTTTTTTTTTTTTTTTTTTTTTTTTTTTTTTTTTTTTTTTTTTTTTTTTTTTTTTTTTTTTTTTTTTTTTTTTTTTTTTTTTTTTTTTTTTTTTTTTTTTTTTTTTTTTTTTTTTTTTTTTTTTTTTTTTTTTTTTTTTTTTTTTTTTTTTTTTTTTTTTTTTTTTTTTTTTTTTTTTTTTTTTTTTTTTTTTTTTTTTTTTTTTTTTTTTTTTTTTTTTTTTTTTTTTTTTTTTTTTTTTTTTTTTTTTTTTTTTTTTTTTTTTTTTTTTTTTTTTTTTTTTTTTTTTTTTTTTTTTTTTTTTTTTTTTTTTTTTTTTTTTTTTTTTTTTTTTTTTTTTTTTTTTTTTTTTTTTTTTTTTTTTTTTTTTTTTTTTTTTTTTTTTTTTTTTTTTTTTTTTTTTTTTTTTTTTTTTTTTTTTTTTTTTTTTTTTTTTTTTTTTTTTTTTTTTTTTTTTTTTTTTTTTTTTTTTTTTTTTTTTTTTTTTTTTTTTTTTTTTTTTTTTTTTTTTTTTTTTTTTTTTTTTTTTTTTTTTTTTTTTTTTTTTTTTTTTTTTTTTTTTTTTTTTTTTTTTTTTTTTTTTTTTTTTTTTTTTTTTTTTTTTTTTTTTTTTTTTTTTTTTTTTTTTTTTTTTTTTTTTTTTTTTTTTTTTTTTTTTTTTTTTTTTTTTTTTTTTTTTTTTTTTTTTTTTTTTTTTTTTTTTTTTTTTTTTTTTTTTTTTTTTTTTTTTTTTTTTTTTTTTTTTTTTTTTTTTTTTTTTTTTTTTTTTTTTTTTTTTTTTTTTTTTTTTTTTTTTTTTTTTTTTTTTTTTTTTTTTTTTTTTTTTTTTTTTTTTTTTTTTTTTTTTTTTTTTTTTTTTTTTTTTTTTTTTTTTTTTTTTTTTTTTTTTTTTTTTTTTTTTTTTTTTTTTTTTTTTTTTTTTTTTTTTTTTTTTTTTTTTTTTTTTTTTTTTTTTTTTTTTTTTTTTTTTTTTTTTTTTTTTTTTTTTTTTTTTTTTTTTTTTTTTTTTTTTTTTTTTTTTTTTTTTTTTTTTTTTTTTTTTTTTTTTTTTTTTTTTTTTTTTTTTTTTTTTTTTTTTTTTTTTTTTTTTTTTTTTTTTTTTTTTTTTTTTTTTTTTTTTTTTTTTTTTTTTTTTTTTTTTTTTTTTTTTTTTTTTTTTTTTTTTTTTTTTTTTTTTTTTTTTTTTTTTTTTTTTTTTTTTTTTTTTTTTTTTTTTTTTTTTTTTTTTTTTTTTTTTTTTTTTTTTTTTTTTTTTTTTTTTTTTTTTTTTTTTTTTTTTTTTTTTTTTTTTTTTTTTTTTTTTTTTTTTTTTTTTTTTTTTTTTTTTTTTTTTTTTTTTTTTTTTTTTTTGTTTTGTTTTTATTTTCTGGAAACAGAATCTTTACATGCAAAAAGATCTTCTGCATTCCTTTAACTATAAAATAGCCCAATTGGACATTTTAATAGCATTGGAAAAATCATTAAAACTGTGTGTGGTTTTTCTTTAGTGATAGCTCTACTTCATGGTGTAGTCCAGTCCTGCTTAAATAAAACTTCATATCTACAAGTGTATTTAATAAAAACATTATATTCGACATTCAGCAACATAAACACATTTGATTTTGTACTTAGTAAAAATCTCTCATCATGTTTTTATTAAGTATGACTATAAAATTTTGTACTTACGATGATCAGATTTTACGTATTTTCTATTCATTCGACTTGACTTTTGACAGTATTTTTTCACAAACTAGATAAAGCAAATGTATAGAGGGCACTATTTTTGCTGATACAAGGATTTTGCTACTAATGATAGTATTAATATATGATCCAGTTCTTGATCAAATCACACTGAGTTTCAATATTTCCATGTATTTAAGTTCTGGAATTTCTAATCTTCAATAAATTTTGAATTTTTGAAATCATCCTTTGTCTATGACTGTGTGTATATGTGTATGTATTTGCATGCACATGTGCATATATATGTCCATTTTTTTATTATTATATAAGCTTATTATTTTAGAAATTGAACTCTAAGTACCCTTTTTATAAGTGAATTTTATCATGTTTTTCTGTATTTAAAATCTAGATTTCTCTTCCATCTGCATTGGATATGATGTTAACTGGCCGTAATATCAAAGCTGATCGTGCAAAGAGAATGGGCCTGGTTGATTTACTAGTTGATACACTTGGTATGCATATAATTATATAACTTTTATTATAAAATTAAATCAACTATACTATTTAGTATTTTAAATTTCATAAAAAGTTTATAAATTGGTCATATGATAGAGAAAATCTAACCCTAATAGTATATTAATAATCAAATGATACAGATGGGGGTATAAATTGATCATTTTAACATATAATTTAATATTAAACCAAAATATATATACACACAGCATATAGCTATACAGTAAGACCCCTGCTTAATGCGGGGATGCATTCCTAGACGACAAAGTGCTGAACAAAACAGTGTTAAACGAGGTCATTTTAACATGGTAAATAGGGAAAGGGGAACACATGACCAGAAATAAACA
The DNA here is from genome assembly GCF_000671375.1 of Centruroides sculpturatus. Taxonomy (NCBI): domain Eukaryota; kingdom Metazoa; phylum Arthropoda; class Arachnida; order Scorpiones; family Buthidae; genus Centruroides; species Centruroides sculpturatus. Next base: position 68,744 of record NW_019387567.1, on the reverse strand, counting down.
GATTTTACTTTAATTGTAAATTATTTTTATATTAATTTGCATCATAATATATGTTAAATAATACATAAACATATGCACACAGAAATGTAAAGTTTGTTTTTTGTGATGAAGGTCTGGGATCTTCTGAAATTCTTGTTTTTTTGTGATAAAGTTGCATAGTTTTATTTATTGCTTTTTTCTTTCCTGAAGCAAATGTCAGTAGCAGAAGATTGCATCCAAAATGCCTCATTTTGCTTTTGCGCTCCTTTCAAAATCTAGATCATTTGCTACAATTTGATCAACAATTTTGGTTATTATTACCAAACTTTTACTAAGGAAATCGGTAGAGAAATTCTTTGGGTTCTTTGTTTTCAGAATCACTATTTTCCAGTTGCACATGAATTCCTTGTTCTGCCAATTCTTGAAGGTCGTCATTGGTAAGGCCCTCACCAGAAACATGCAGTAACTCTTCAATATCCTGTTTGTCTACATTGCCTAGTCCTGCTGTATTGATTAGGTTGACAAATATAGCAATACCGTGTTTCCCCGAATATAAGACATTCGCAGAAAATAAGACCTAGCACAGATTTTGCTGAATTGCGAAATATAAGACCTCTCCCTGAAAGTAAGACTTAGCGAAGTTTTTTTAGTTGTAACGGTCATCGACAGATGGTTGAAAGTGTCCGTTGGTTTTTTGAAAGTACAGCCACTGATTGGTCAGCAGACAATTACGCCACACGGCATGATTTGCATAAGACTATGGCTTGGGAATCACAGATTTACATAACGTTACAGCTGGTGATGGCTAATTGTTCGGGCGGGAATCACGCCACATGACATTTGCATGGTGCTACAGTTCAGTAAGCACTAATTGGACATCGAGTCCGATGTTGACGCTATAAAAAGGCTAGTTCGACACACCGAATATACGTCACTCTCGTCTAAGTTCGACTTGGGCATTTTTTTGTTCAATAATAAATGTGAATTCTTCCTGGAAAAAAATAAGACATTCCCTGAAAATAAGACCTAGCGCATTTTTCAGAGCAAAAATTAATATAAGACACTGTCTTATTTTCGGGGAAACACGGTAGGCTCTTCTCATTGAGAATTCTTGGATACCTTCAGCCTTAACTTCTTCCACACTTCGTTCATGCATTTAACCATTAATTCTTGCCAAGCAAAGTTGATATTACCTATGGCATCCATGATATTATATTTTTTCCAAAATTTCACAAAACAAATGTAGATTTAAGGAAAATACATCACTACGATGAATTGCCACCTTTTGCTGATTGGTTCATGTTTGGGAATAATCAACGAAATGCCATGATAATTTGAATTAGCATAAATTTTGAGCTTTTTTTAGGCTTCGAGCAGACCATGTTATATCGAATCAGCATTAAGCAGGGTCTTACTGTACATTGTTCTGGGGTAAAATCTTAAATATGTTGTGAATGTCATGGCAGGCCATGGGTATGTAGTCATCCCCACTTGGCATGGTGAGTACCAGTATTGTTATATCTTCTAAAGTAATTGCTCTGGAATAATGATTATACAAAGATCCAGGAGGCATAACTGGCATTAAGCAGGAGTTGTGGATTTAAGTTTCACTCTGGACCCTTTTTTATTCCAGATTATTCTGTTGATTAATTTGTTTCCAATTGGTTAAATTTAATACAAGATGGTGACTTAACTGCTTATCTCTAATCCACCTACTTAATATCTTAATAATTAATTAGCTGTATTATAGTGTGATAAGAATTTGGCTATATCATTTAATAGTTGTCTTTATGTTTAATTATTTTGGATAATTTTTTGTATTTATAATTGAAATAGTACAAATTAAAAGGAAGATTTAATTGATTAGATATAAAAAAAGTTCTTAAGAATTATAGGAATAGTTCTTTTTAAAATTCATATATTGAAGAGTTATAATATAAATTTCTGTGTGACAATGTCAAAGGGCTCCCTATTCTTTGGCACCACAGGACTGAAGGGTCGATATCATATCAGTGAAGACCACAATGACAAACTTTGTCAGGAATGACACCACTGTGTCTTCTGGGTAGACACAGAAACCTAGATGGCTGCAATCTCCGTCTTGTTCGCACAAGTGTTGCATCTGTTGAGGCTTAGGGTTGGAATGGAGATGGGAGATACCCAGAAGAAGTACACTCTCAAAGGCTATTCATTTAACAAATATCCATTTATTCAGAGAGGCTATTTACAGGATTCACAACTGAGGAGCTAGCTTTCTCACTAACTCAAGTAAACGTCAAGGGGGAAGCTTATCATATCAGTAGAGAGAGCTTACGAAACTTCTGCATGATGACAAATACCTGGAGTTTGAGTAGGTCCTTGATGTAGGTTCGTCCTTAGGCCATCCAAAGAAGTTCAGGATTTAGTTGATTTCAAGTACTAATTCAATTTCAGTTAAGTTCAGGTGCTAAGAAGGGTTAAGAAGCGGCAAAGGTGGGATGCACACCCTCACATAAAAGTTCACACTCGCTGATGAGGAAAAGCCTCTGTTGTCATTGTCCCCTCCTGTTTATAAAGGGGTCTCTCCTGGGTTTTTCCCATGACTCTACCCAGAGTTTTAGTACTTCAGGCCCAACGATCGAGTTTTATTCATTACTTCTGAGTGACTCATGTGTGTCACTTTTAACAAGGAACTAAGTCCGTGGAAAACATCTTAATCGCTGAGTTGATCAATAATTTTTTTCAAAATGGAACATTATCTTTTTCCGAACAACAAAATGTTAAAATAATTTATAATGATTTTATAATAAAGATTTTCTGTAAATGCAGTTCTCACATCTATATATGAATAGGAATTAAATGATTTAGCTTGTTTTTAATCTTTAGAACTGTTAGCTATTTCTAAACTAATTATCATTTTATGATGGTAATCTCAATATAAAATGTTTTAAGCTGCAATTTATAAGAGAGAGTTGAATTTTTAATAAACAAAATTTAAGTTTCTTTTTATCTAACAGAAAAAATTGTGTCCATAATTTTTCATCTAAACAAGTGTTAAATGCAGTGTAGTCTAGAGAGAGACTAAACTGTGTGTTTATCTATTATGTTCAAATAATAATAATGAGTCTTCAAAAACAGTCTAATAAGTAACTTTAAATATTGAAAAATTTTAAATTAATTTAAAATTTAGAAATGATAGGTAGTAGGAAAACTTGTTAAATTATAGTTCTCAAATTTTAGGACCCGGACTGAGTACACCAGAAGAAAACACTCTAAATTACTTAGAAAATGTTGCAGTTGAAACTGCGAGTAATCTTGCTAAAGGAAAATTAAAAATAAGTAGAAAACGCCCATTAGTTGAACGTGAGTATTGAAACTACATTTTATATTTATCCAATTAAATTATTTTTAAATATAATTTTATTAATTAATTTTTTTTTATATTTAAAGGAATTACAAATTATGTTATGTCTTTTCCATATGTGAGACAGAAAGTATTTGATAAAGCAAAGACTCAAGTTATGAAACAAACTCAAGGTTTATATCCTGCACCATTGAAAATTCTTGAGGTAAAGATTAAAGAGTTTTGAGAATTTTTAAATTTCAGTTAATATTATACTTGATATAAATTTTAAAATGTTTATTGAATTATATTTTTCATGGACTTTATTTAATGAAAAGTAGGAATTTTACTATGAATTTTTATATTTGTATCCCTCATAAACTTGACATGCATTTTACAGATAATATACGTACATGTATTTAATATAAATATTAGATTATACCTTAGATTAGATACATTATAATTTCTAAAATTTTAAGATATAAAAGTGATGATTTTACAAATACACAAATTAAAATAAGAAGAAAAATCTAATCAATAATTTATGAAGCTCGGTAAAGTATCAATATGATAATTATGTACTCTCAAACTAATTTTAAAATCTGTGTAAAGTTTGCTTGTTGTTTTATCTATTATTATTTATTCTTTTTGTTCAATTCTTTCTGCTATGTGGGCACTTTGAGATCCTTTTTCCATAACCATTGTGGGTTTGGTCTGGTCCACAATGGTGGAAGTTAGGTGATGGTATATGGGGCTTGACATATCCAGGACTGACCACCCATGAAAAATTTCTAGAGTTGCTTGGCTATAGTTGATTGTTGGTCTTCTAGAATGAGCTGATGCTTTAATTGCTTCATATATCCATCCATCACCATTTCATCTATTGGTTCTTTATTTTTTTAAATAAGAATAGTAGAAAATTAATAATACTTAAATTAGATAGTTACTGGATAGTCACTAGTTATGTTTTATCCTTCACTTTTAATATATAAGTATAAAAATAGCATGCAAACCTGTAAATGAAAAAAAACTAGTGCTAAAGAAAATCCTTTGTAAAATTAAAATATATTTCAAAATCTCATACTGTCACAGTGAAAATTATTCTAATTTAACTAATAATAGATTTCAAATTGGAAGTTTCAGTACTATTGTTTTATATTTTTTAGACTATTATTCAAGATTTGGAAAATTATGCATTACACATATCTTAGTTAAAAATAATTATAATATTGAAATAATAATTTAAATCAATCATAGATAAAATCATCTACGTTAATAACATTTTTTACATAAGAAACTAATGACAGACTATAATTTAGAAACAGTGGGATCAGTCTGAAAGCTGCCAAGATTGGAGGAATAAATGAGATCATTTTTTATCCTATTTTTACTATAAGTCAGATTTTCAAGTTCATTTGGAAAACAAGATGAACTAGTTTCTGTATGCTTAACTTTATAAAAAAAAAGTTAGCTACTGAGTTAGAATCTGAGATAAGACATCTTGTCAGTTGCAATAATCAATTCACAAAGTTATAGTCAAGGAATTAATAATTATTTTGCTGCTTGAAATAAGGTCCAGTGAAAAATAATGCTGCCTTAATTCGTAAAAATGTTTTATTATTTATATGAAAATATTAAAAAATTTTAAAAATGTTTTTAGGTGAAAGCTTTTAGTAATTTTTTTTAAGTATAAGTAATTCAATTATTATATGTTTTGTATGCATTTGTTTTTATTTTTGTGAAATATACCATGTTTCTCTGCATGTAAGAGTATAAACTGGCACTATATTTTGCAAAATATCTAAAACATTTTGATATTTTAAATAAATTTGAATAGTATCAGGAGCATTTCTTTTATTTTGACTTTTTATTTTCAATTATGGACAACAAAGATGTCACCAAATAGTTACTGATCAGTACATTTTCATTGATAAAGCAGTGTAGTGCTATTATAAATCAAAACAAGCTGACACATACATAGCATGGTCTTATATTTGATTGAAGCAGATTGTATGTTTCAAAAACATTAAAACAAGTTACTTTTGCATAAGAGCATGTTCATATTTGTTTGGAAATAAGGTAAAAATGCTAGCATCATTAATTTTAGATGACATGGCTGAAAGCAACTAATGTAAACAAAATCAAATGGATAATTTTTGTTTGATGGAAATATGTTTTTATAGTCAGTTTATTTTTGTTTGATGGAAATATGTTTTTATAGTCAGTTTATTTGTTGAAATTATCATTTANGAATAAATTAATTTTTATTGTGTCTATTTTTATGCTATGTAAAGAAAAAAACCATCTGTCCTTTTTATAGAAATATGCTAGAGTTTTTAATAATCTAAATATTCAATAAAGTTAATATACCTTAGTTTCAGCTTTTTTTTGTAATTTAGCTGAAAATCTTTAGCATTTGATTGATTATGATCTGTAACATTTAATTAAATTTTTATTTTGTTAATTGTGAAAATCATACGTTACATAAAATTGTGCATAAAGTTTCATAAAGCAATTACAATTGTATCCTTATAAGTAGCATTTTATCTGTAAATCTAGATAATGTTGTATTTTAACTTTTAATTTTTAAACTATATTTATCATAATAATGTAATATTTAATAATAATTTTCCATTATGAGATTATTTTATTTCTTATTTGGTTTATTTTTTGAAAGTTACTTTAATGAAACATAATTTCACAAAGGTGGTAAAGACTGGAATAGAAAAAGGACCAAATGCTGGATATCCAGCAGAAGCAAATGCATTTGGAGAACTTGGAATGACTTCTCATTCCAAAGCTTTAATAGGTTTGTACCATGGCCAAACATTGTGTAAAAAGAACAGATTTGGAAATCCTCAAAGAGAAGTGAAGTAAGTAATTATAAATCAACAATTTGTAAAAGCTATTGATTTGAATTTTTTGTATTATGCAGAGTATTCAAAAAGGTACTTTGCAGTTAGAAATTTGTAATGACCTTAAAGTTATATGTATTGTATTGCATATAAAACCTGTAAGTTGTATGATCCATGGACATTCAAGTTATTGGTCTCATATGCAATGGTGTGTAACTTATGTCATTACAAATTTCTCACTGCACAGTAACTTTTTGGAAACCAAGTATGTAAAATATTAAGATTTCTGCAGCATTTAGTAATCATCAAATGCTAAATAATCAATAATTTAAGAAGCATTATTTGTGTGAAGCTAACTTCAGATGTAAATTAGAATAGTTAAACATTCATGTGATAATTATGTAAAACATTTGTATAAGCAATTTAATTTAAGGATTTATAAATATACTATTGATGTGTTTTAAAAGCAAAATATTGTTTATTTAGGTCACTTGGTGTTGTTGGTGCTGGTTTAATGGGGGCAGGAATTTGTCAAGTTAGCATTGACAAAGGATTTAATGTGATGATGAAAGATGTGAATATAGCTGGGCTTTCAAGGGGTCAAAATCAAATTCAGAAAGGTTTAAATGATGGTGTAAAGAAAAAGAAGTTTTCTTCGTAAGATTATTTGTTTTTAAAATTTTTTTACATTTATTATATTATTAACTATATGAATTTTATGTTATCATCATTTTCAGTTTTGAAAGAGATCATATTTATTCAAATCTTCAGCCAACATTAGACTATAAAAGTTTCAAATCAGTCGATATGGTTATTGAAGCAGTTTTTGAAGATATTAATCTTAAACATAAAGTCGTTAAAGAACTTGAACAAATAATTCCCGAGCATTGTGTATTTGCATCAAATACATCTGCTTTACCAATAAATAAAATTTCAGAAGCAAGTCAAAGACCAGAAAAGGTAAGTTTATACAATATTGGCTGACAAAATTACGATACTTTTGTTTTTGAAGTTTAATTAGAATTTTCTAAAAATAGATAGATACAGTTCTGTAACCTGTGTGTATCTGTTTATAGAAACATACAGGCTCAGATTATATATATTATTGAAATACAGTATGAGAGTATATATGCATTTTGTGAAAAAGTACTGTTCAAATTCATACTATTTGAAGCAATTATAAGATAGACAGGAACCAATTATTTGACTTTATATCTGAAAATGCTTAAAGTATTGTTATTTCATAGTTTTACCATTTCACTGCTAAACTGAATTTGATTTTTCTATTAAATTTTACTGATCACTCATAATTTTTAAATATGAAGCACAATTTTAGTTGGGTAGCAAAACTGATTTTTAACTATTTCAAAACTTTATTTTTGTCCTGAAGATATTTTATTACTTCATAAGATGCTTCATCGTCTGCATAAAAATCCATAAATTACATACTAAGTTGTAATATTAAACCATATTTAAATATTCAGTAAAGTTTTATGCTTTCGATTATCATAGTGAACAGCACGTAGAATTTTAGATTTTAATTTTTTATAAATTTATAATCAAAATTTTTGCGCATTTGAAAGTGAAAATTCATTTCTTTTGAAAACTGTTAAATATGAAAATGATCGATTCTCTATTTTTATGGAATTAATATTAGAGAGGAAAAAATAGTAAACTTTAATGGACTATTTTACATAATTTTAATTTAATAATTAAGATTTTATACACAGATTGGTTTGTTTGTAATATTATCAGGAAATATCTCAAAAAATATGCATCCTATGAAATGTATCAGACCAAATTTGTTCGACATCAAGGGAAAACATAAGACTGCACTGCTTCTGTGAAAATGAGATTAACTTCATTTTCTTAAATGTGAACCCTATGGTGAGCATTATAACCGGATTAATTTTTTATTGCATATTCTAATTCTACATATAATACTGATAAGCTTTGATATGAAATATTTTTTATCAAAAGTTAGAGGTATTTGAATTTAGTTTGTAGGCTGCATGTTTCCCCTAAGTAAAAAATTTGTTTGACTGTGATGTGTTAATCAGAAAATAACAGTTGTGGGGAAAAAATTGTCATTGTTTTGTTTAGTGACAAAAGTTTATGTGATTTTGAAAATCATTGTCATGGCATTCTCAGTGCAATGAAATATGATTTTTAATGGCATACATTTCATTTTCATGTGCAAAACACTGATTTTAACATTTCTGAGCATAATGCAATTTTTCTGGAACTGATGTGAGAATTTCGAACTACTGCAGCTAAAACACCAATTTCTGCATCTTTACTAATATTTCTTTGAATCTTAGATTTTAGTTAGATGCTTCCCATGTCAGTAAATAAATTAATGATGCAATGAAAACTTGTAAACAAATGATTTCTAGTAAGGAATCTGTTAATGCACGAATCGCAGGCATCCATGACATATCTATTAGTTTTCCCATAAATAAAGATGTTAACTCTTTCTGCAACTGTAAAACAGTCTACCATTTTCAATAACTTCAATACTACTGGAACAATGCCAAACTTCATATTTTCTGATCTTTAATAAACTTTTATCTAAAACATTCTTTGTGGGTTTTTTTAATTTAAATTAAAATACACAATAAAAAGTTGGAGTTCCCATTTAAGAAAATGAAGTTGGCCTCATTTTTACAGTAGTAGGACCATCTACTATGAAACTGATAGTACTGTCTTACATCTGTTATATAGCATTATTTTGAGTTAAAACTTATTCATACTTCATTCCTATTTTTGTAATATGTTAATCATAAATTCAAAAAAAAAAAGTCATAGAGAAATATATTCAGTGGACTCTTTTCACCCAGTAATTCAAGAAAATTGTCATTTCAATTGATAAAAGTCCTGGTTAATTCAGTACTGGATTAAATCCTGTATTCAGTAAATGGAACAAGTTAAATTTTCAAAGAGACATGAAGAGAACAATGAATACAACTGCCTCATGTAATTACTTTTAATAATCTGAACACTAATAAATGAGAAATAAAACTACTATACATTGTATTTTTTATTCATAAAACTGTCAGATGTTTTTCTCACTTATTCTTTTGTTTTTAATATTTTCAAATGAAGGTTTTTTTAAAGGACAGTTCAATTAATTTATTATTTTTAATTCTTAGGTGGTTGGAATGCATTATTTCTCTCCTGTAGATAAAATGCAGTTATTAGAAATTATAACTACTGATAAAACTTCTAAAGACACGGCAGCAGCTGCAGTTAGTGTTGGTCTTAAACAAGGAAAAGTTGTAATTATAGTGAAGGATGGACCAGGATTCTATACCACTCGAATTTTAGCTCCAATGCTTTCCGAAGCAGTCTGTCTTCTACAGGTATATGAAATTTTATAATTCTGACATAATTTATTATTAACATTTTACTGAGATGTTAACAACAAGTAATTTTTATTTAAAAATTATTTATCATCATTAGTATTTTTAAATATAGAAGATCTTAAAATATTTGTTGGTATATTTCTGTAATTAGACCCAAACAATTCTGTAAAAATTAAGAATTTTTACAGCATAATAATAACATTTTATTTTTTTTATTGTGTTTAATGTAATTTTATTCTTTAAAGCCTCAGCTGCTAATAGATTAAAATTTCTATCACTGACAACTGATATACAGGCTATTTATACCTTTTATGTCAGCTATTAATCTGTTTGCAATATCCTTATCCCATCAGTTGCCCATTTTTATGTGAAAAAGAAACAATGATAAATCAAGTCATCTTGAAGGAAACATCTTTCTCTTTGTGGAGAGTTTTGAAGAGCTCTTCTTATGAAATCTATTTTGGACCCTAAAATTTATAAATTATGATTACTTCATTATTACATTATATATCATCAAGATAAAAAAGAAATCTGAATACTATGCTAAATATAATTGAAATATCCAATGCTTGTGTTAATAAAGTGTACAATGCAGGTGAAAAGTGCACCAATAAATTGAACATTAGTGCAGAAAACATCAATTACAAGAACACAAGTTACAACATCAACATTCTGTCCTACAAGGACAATAGAAGAATACACAAATATGAAAAACAAATTCTTTTTAAAAATTTGTGTGAATATTTGTTCTATCTACATCCCAAAGTTGCATAAAATGTACTAGTGTGCTTCTCCAGGTTAATAGACAGAATAGAAGTGTTAAATTTAACAAAGTTAATCTTTTTATTTCTTATAGGAAGGTGTCGAACCAAAGGAATTGGATTCTTTGACAAAAAAATTTGGTTTTCCAGTCGGAGCAGCAACTTTAGCAGATGAAGTGGGTATAGATGTTGCTACGCATGTTGCTGAAGATTTAGGTAAAGTGTTTGGACAAAGATTTGCTGGTGGTGACATTAATGTTTTGAAAGAGATGGTTTCTAAAGGATTTCTAGGTATTATTTATGTACTTTTGGCCTTCTTTTAGACTAGTTTCAGTTTTATATACAAAAATGAGGCTTTATATTTTACATATGTAAATGATATAGTTGTAAGCTTCTTGCCTCTAAAAAAGTTAATAATCTCAAATAACCAGTTGGTAGCAATATGAGGCTTATCAAACTGCAATGGAGCCAATTAATTCAGATCACATCAAGAAGATAAGACACTTATTTGTGGAATGCATTTTGGTCTTCACTAGACCATCCTCAGCCACAATTATATAAATATATATACCTATGACATTTAGGTATTATATACAGTCCAACCTTGGTTTACAAACAAAATTTTGAATGCCATATTTGCTCCAGTTTATGTATGATAACTGTTTCCAAACAAGCTACTCAGCAGAGCTGGCCACTGATGGTCAACTTCTTATACAGAGTGGGGCAGAAAGGATAGACTTTTATTAAAAATCACAACATCTATAATTGTTACTACAAAGATATTTGTTGGAAGATGTGAGTTCATATTGAAATAGCATTTTACAGAATCAAGTGTGGAAAACATCATCTCCCATGTGGTGTCTGTTATCAGTGATGCATTTCTGGAGGGAATTTTGGCAGCTTCCACACAAATAGCTTCCTTCAGTTCTTGCAAAGAACGAGTTTATGCTTATATGCATGTGCCTTGAGGTGTCCTCAAAAGAAGTAATCGCACATGGATAGGTTGGTCGAACAAGGAGGCCAATGCATGTCGCTGAACCTGAAAATAAGGCAACCAGAGAAAAGATGATGAATAACGTCAATTGATACTCTAGCTGTGTGGACCGTTGCCCCATCCTGTTGAAACCACACACATCTGATAGGAATACTTTTCTATTGTACGCAAGGATGCGGAAACATATTCTCATCAAATGTATATGACTAAGCGATCCCCTTTCTGTATGACTGTTTCCTCAGTCATACGAAAACATGTGGTGTTCTATCGTCCACAGCTCCATGCCTTCAACTGAAAAGACAATGCTAAGACCTCCCCACTTGTATGCTACCTGCCACATATCTGGTGGTGAATTGTAGCCATTTCAAAAACGTCTTTTTTCTTCCCCACCCTGTACTTCTCATGTTAAAGAAAGTAGAAGGCCCGACCAATCAATGACAAGACTACTGATTCAGTAGTGGTACCAAGATTCGCCTTGTGTCATTAGATATCATAACATGAACTATCAATGATATTGTTATTCAAATTAGATTTCAATGCATATGCAGATAAGATACTACTATCAGTTTTAGGTATACATCATAATTCAATATAAATCAAATTAATTAGTAAAAACCACATTAATTAAAATTTACATAATATAAATGACATTCAATAATTTGTATTTAGAGGTGCTTAACTGAAATTAATTAACAAAAATTTATTAATTTATTATATAATATAATATTTATTAATACTAGGTAGCCAGTTAATTAAATTTAAAAATAAAATAATTATAAATAAAACTGAGTTTTATACTGAAACTAAAATTTAATTAAATTAATTTTGATTTTATTTTTAATGAAAATTGAAATTAAATCAATTGAAGTGTAATATATGGGAAAGTGTGGATAAAGTACTTGTCTGTCTTGATTGATTTGATTATATTTCATCCAGGCAGAGTTGTGTTTCTATTTATAGCACTTTTTGTAAAATGTTGGTTTCGGTTTCAGTTGGCAGTGATGAAACATTTTGCTTTTAATATATACATAATGGATGTAGATAATATTACATTGCATTTGTAAGCATTTCTATGCATGAAATGCTGCTAAAATGTGGGAAAAAGGCTTTGTTTTGGGGGTCTGGAACAGATTAATCTATTTTACATTGCTTCTTATGGAAAAATTTGTTTCAATTTGAGAAATCAGTTTCCAAACAACTTTTAGGAATGAGTTAAGTTTGTAAACTGAGGTTTGACTGTATATAAAAATCTTACAAAGGGAAAAAACAAGCTACAATATTTAACATAATAGTTACAGTATGCGCATGTAACCTAACTGTTTGTACTTCCATCTAATTTTTACTCAGTTCAAACAGACAATTCCTTGTGTGACACTGTGTTAAGTGGGTCCATAGTATTTAACAGCAATTTCCCTTGATGAGAATTGGTAGACAGGATTCACTCACTTTACTTCCCAAATTGTCATTAATGCTATAATTTTCATTAATATTCTTAATTTTTTTTTACAATTTCACACCCTTTGGAATTGCAGTACCTGGCTACCACTGAACTAACATAATTATATTTAACATGCATCCATTAGGTGTATGTTCACCAATACATACACCTAATAGATGACCAATTACACCAATATATGAATGACTAGGTTTAAAACTGCAATTAAACATATATACTATGTACTGTTTTTTTTAAAAGATCATTATTATTTACTATTGTTGGTTTACATAATTCATTACCTATTGGCTGTCTTAATTCTGGGGTAACAATGATGTCAAACATATTTACAATTTTTTGTAAAGGAGTTAGTACTAGTCTATTTTAAATTCATAGTATACTAATAACGGAAATGTTATTAGTAAGGCTTTCTTGAGTATGAGCTGCTTTATATTTGAAAATCATTTCACATTTGTAACTCTAGATGTATTTAATATTTAATTATTTTCATATTTTTATACAGGTAGAAAATCAGGTAAAGGTTGTTACATTTATACACCTGGTGTTAAGGAAAGAGATGTTAATCCAGAGGCAACTGAAATCATGAAGAAATATCTTAGACAACCTAAGAAAAAGTAAAAAAGCTTTATTCAAATATTAAAATGTAACATAGAAATTTAGATTTGTATCACATTTTTGTATTTGCTATGATTATCATAAACAAAAAGGAAAAAGGTTTACTTTAAACATCTTTCTGCTTAAAATGGAGTTCATAAAATTCAAAACACCACAAAAATGACTGAAAAGTTTGTTTTTGGTGATAGGAAGTTCAAAACTTTTATTTGAACATACTTGACAGTCTTGTTTTAGATCATCTCAGGTAACTTTATAGATATTTTTACTTTAATGGTTGTTTTGTTTTTATGAGTTTCTTTCATTATCTTTCTGTTAATATCATCACAAATGAAATAGAAAAAAGAAATCTATATATAATGCAATACAAAAGAGTTAGTTTTATCACTGTAAAACTTAAAAATTGTAGGTATTTTTTGCACATGAGCAATGGCTGTACAATTTTAATCAGTTTTCAGTTATTAGCTTAGAAGAGAGAGAATGCTATACGTATTCACATCATCTTTTTCTCTTGTACACTAACTTAAATTAAAAAGCTATATTTTCTTTAATAATAATCTTTTCAAAGACACTGAATAAAAATCATGCTTCATTTACATTATTTAGCAGTCAAAATAACAAAGGTTTGTTTTTATTTAATTTAATAGACTACAAACTTAAGTTGAACTATTGGAAAAGTTAATAATGTACAGAAATAACTGAAGAGTAAAATGTACACCATTAACAATAAATCATAAGTTTTCAGCCCATTGAAAGGGTCATCAAGCTTCAAAAATAATTTCTTTTGTTACGATGCAGTATTTGGTTTTTGGAGCCCAATGTGATTGTCCATTAATCAGGTCGAAAACATGTTGAATTTCAAATTTCTGTGTTTGGGAATAAATGCACACCAATAGCTTAAAACATACAGGATGATTTAAAATAAACTTTTCAAAAATTTATCACTAATGATTACTTTTCGAATCTTTCCCTCATACTTTTCTTATCACTGTGACTAGTCTCAAGTTATATGAAGATATCATTACCAATTTGTTCAGTGAATAGTTTTGCTAAAGTTTGACATGTGACACACTCAATACATTTATGTTGCTATATAACTTGATTTTCTTGATCATCCTGGTTGGACTAGTCTCATCTCAATTCTAGTCAAATTTCTGAATAGTGCCATCCTTTTTAAAGCATTTGTAGCAAAGATCCATTCACAAGTACTCATTAATTTTAAATATATAATCATTCAGTATCTGTGAATTACTATTGTATGTACTAGGGTTTCTCATTTCCCGGTCTTTTGCTTGTCCCGGGATCCCGGGATAAAAGTGAACTGTTTCCCGGGATCCCGGGAAATCCCGGGATAGAATTAATTATTTTTAAGGTATACAAAATATCTTGAAATCAAATGATATAATTATTTTCCATTTTTTAAAGTAATTTTAAAGTTCTGTAACCTCCAAAATCATATTAATAATGCTGTGTAAGGTCTATAGGCCTATAATAAAAATTACCTTTAAATAACGTAGAAATTTTCACAAATAGAAAAAAATTAATTAAAGTTTGCTGGAAACTGCATACAACAACAACAAAAAAAATGTTTTGAATTGAGTTAAAAATTAAAAAAATGAACTTCTAATTTAGAAGGTAATTTTCGTTTTTTAAATAAAATATAATACAAAATATTGCAAACTTTTATAAGATTTTAAAAAGCAAAGATGGTCAATACTCCGATAACTCACTCTAATTCTTATTTTAGTAATGAAAAGTCTTGCCACCGAGAATGCCCTTTCCGATTCAATTGATGTGATTGGAATAGTGTTTAATGCATTTAAGAGAAGACAGATATTATGTGTTTTTTCACCTGTAGCCTGGAAGATTTCGAGTTCGTTTTCGAGATTGTAGTACTTCTTTCGCTCTCTAGTATTCTTGATTTGTCTACCTTGGCTGCTTTAATAGCGGCATCAAGCTTAGAGCTCGATAATTCGGCAATTCATTTGGCTTTAATAATCAGGTTTATGAAGAAAAACTTCATACTTGCAGACTTTGTACTCGTTTGTATCCTTGCCCAATTTGCACAATCTGGCGTCAGGCATTTATTGAAGCTACTGGGCATGGTTAAAACTCAAGACAGCGTAAGCACAATTATTCCAGATATTACAGGTTCCGACAAGTAAAGAATTTTTATAGTCCTGCCACAAATAAGCTATATATTGATTATTGACCATTTGTGACATGCTATAACGAGCAAAAATTTAAAAAAAACTAATAGGTAGGTTTAAAATTAATAAATACAAATGTATTCTGACAGTGAATGAGTTAATTATGCTTTCTATTTGCAAAATTCCTCAACCTTAACACAAAATAAGAAAAAAAGTGGATTTTTAAGAAATTTGCGGGATTTCCCGGGTTAAAAAAGCAACCGGGATCCCGGAATCCCGTTTGAGAAACCCTAGTATGTACAGAACAGTTTGCATTACAAGCAACATTACATATAGTAATAGTTGTAACTGGATGATTCTTTACATGAGTTTAAAAGTCTTAGTGTCTGTAACTTAATCTCAAACATCATTATTTATTTGCTTTTGTTTTTTGACATGTTTACTATTTAATGCTGTTATAATTATGCTACAGTTAATATAATTTTGCTTTATATAATAAAAATTTTAATTTTTTAGACACACAATTGAAGAACAGCAAATGAGATTAGCAACTAGATTTATCAATGAAGCTATATTATGTTTACAAGAAGGAATTCTAGACAATCCTGTGAGTAGAGATAATTTGTCTTAATTTTTACTGCAGTAAATAAAGAATAAATTAATTTTTATCGTGTCTATTTTTATGCTATGTAAAGAAAAAAACCATCTGTCCTTTTTATAGAAATATGCTAGAGTTTTTAATAATCTAAATATTCAATAAAGTTANCTGTGAGTAGAGATAATTTGTCTTAATTTTTACTGCAGTAAATAAAGAATAAATTAATTTTTATTGTGTCTATTTTTATGCTATGTAAAGAAAAAAACCATCTGTCCTTTTTATAGAAATATGCTAGAGTTTTTAATAATCTAAATATTCAATAAAGTTAATATACCTTAGTTTCAGCTTTTTTTTGTAATTTAGCTGAAAATCTTTAGCATTTGATTGATTATGATCTGTAACATTTAATTAAATTTTTATTTTGTTAATTGTGAAAATTATACACAACATTAATGGAAATTCTTTTAACTGCAGTTGGAAGGAGACATAGGTGCAGTGTTTGGTCTTGGTTTCCCACCATTCCTCGGAGGACCATTCCGTTATGTCGATTCTTACGGAGCGGATAAGATTGTTTGTTTCATGAACGAATTTACAGAACTGTATGGACCTCAGTTTGAACCCTGTCAATTATTGAAAGACCATGCCAATGATCCAAGCAGGAAGTTTCACAGTAAAAAATAGTGAAATACATGTTAAAATATTTAATAAATTGATAAGGAAGGAAAATAAAATGAGATTTGTAATTGGTACAAAATAATTTTGTATTCAAATTATAAAAAACTTGTGTATATTTTTAAGTATACAAAGATGTGTCGGGACTATTTTCGCAAGCATAGTCATTTATTACGGTTATCATGTAGCATATAATATTTTTACTATTTTTTATTGATTGAAAAATAAAAGTTATACAATTATTTGATTTATTATAGACTTCAAAAATATACATTATAAACTTACCTAATTTAGGAACATAAATTACCTATTTACAGACGTCAATAGATGAATGGCTTTTAAGATGAACTAAGCTTTTGTTCATTACATTGTAGACAACATTAGACAATAAAGCCATGAGTCTGAAGAAAGATTGTAAAATTACCAATCTTAAATGCATTGTTAAATAGGCAAAATAAAGAGAACTGTTTTAATCTTGATCTCTGTTAATTGTACATAATTATGAAAGATGTGATATACAGTCGACCTCCTATAACACTGTTGATTTTTCCCTTTTATATGAATTCCATGTTGTACGAGTCACTTAGATTTTACAAATACGTGTGCTGTTCACAGCTCGGCACACGTATTTGTAAAATCTAAGTGACTTGTACAACATGGAATTCGTATAAAAGGGAAAAATCAACAGTGTTATAGGGGGTCGACTGTATATTACTAGTCTCACATGATATTGGAAGACGAAACTTCACTTATAACTTTCTACACACTGTGAGAAGCAAGCCGATTTAATCTGGCAGTCGTTTGGCATATTACTAATATATCAGGTTTCGGGACATTTGTATTTGTATCTGTGGTTAATCTCAATTTATTTTGTGCATCTGTTATTGGATGTGTCCTAAGGTATCATGAGAGAACTCTTAAGAGTATTATGCATTGTACAAAACTGGACTTAATTTCAAGGAGACAGACTATTTCATCAGGCTGGACACAAACTAAGCCCATATGTGTAGTCATGGTTCAAAGCCATGGCATTTGATTCTTAAATGCCGACTGAAGTTTCTGGGGAAGGAGCTTGGAAGTGCCATTTGGGGTCACTGCAAGACAAATGCTAAATGCTATTATTGCTTTTTGCCTTTTTTCATCAAAGCAAGTCTCCTTTTCAGAGATTTCTTTGTTTCCCAAAAAACATACTAATGTGGGTCAAGCGAAGGGAGATAAAGTGAATTTTTGAAAAGTGGGATACTTGTGTACATAAAATTCAGTGTTGCTTGTTGCAAAACTACTAATCACAAAAATGTATTAAAATATTTAGAAAAAGCATACCATCAATGAAAGTAAAAATATATTAGTTAAATTGTCATAGTTAAGAGTAAGAAAAGTCAATTTTGCTTTTTAGCATTTATATAAACAGATAAAAAATTGACTAGTGTTCTGTACAGTAGTCTTGATCCATTTATCTAAGGTTTCATCATCTGAAGTCAATGGTGGAAGAGTACTTTGCCAACAAAATTGAGATAAATTAGTACACTGATTTATTTTGTGTATCTTAGCCTTGAAAAAAGGGGTCTAGAAGTTTTCAAAAATTTACTCTGGTGACTTCTCACTACATTAAAAATTTTTAAGATGTAAACCAGTGACTATAATCAACATTTTTCATTTGTTTTTAATAAATGCAACAGATTGTATTAAAGGTGGGCAATTTCGGTAGGAACTACTAAATAAAACCAAACTGAATGGCTGAAGAAATAATGTGTATAAAATTAACAATGGTAATACTTATACACGAGTGTCTTTTTTCATTTCCAACAATAAAAGAATATCCTGGAAGAAATATGAAATTAAAATAATTTTAAAGATTTTTATAACGTCTGTTCAAAACTGACACCAGGCGGCGCTAGCTACTAAATTACAAAATGGCGTATTCCCGGTAAATTTTTAAATTCGGTAATACACAAGCGCATTATCATCCGCTAAATTCTTCAAAAATTACACAATTTTCTGCTGAAATTGAGTTATAGTTTTTTGTATGAATTATTTTTTTCTACAGAACTGATATTTTGTCGACTCACGTATCCGAAAAAATTAAAATTTTTCCTGAATTATTAATTATGATAAATTTTTGAAGGGAATCTCTCATATTTATTGATTTATAATGAAGTTATACGAGAATATTAGATAAAACTGATTTACTAAAGTGTCCTTGAAAAGGAGACAAGATAAGGAGTCGATCAGCCACGTGGCCAGGGGTGAAGGACTTGGACACGTGACAACAGCGAAGATTCGTCTACTTTATCTTCGTTAGTGTCGAGCTAATTGCATATCAACTAAAAGACGATGGATTCTTTAAAAAATAAAGTGCAAACAGGTAAATCCCATCCCAATAAATACATTTAAACACTTAATTACCAATTAAACAATTTAATTATTTTTTTAAATTTCAGTTTTAGGAGTCGTGGATCCATCCGAATTGGGACGTACTTTAACCCACGAACATCTCTCGTTGAATTCTAAAAGTTTGGGATTTCAAGTACCGGATACCGAGGAAATTCGATTAATGCAGAATTGCCCATTTACATTTGAAAATTTCCATTGGATCAGTCAAAACCCGTTAGTATGCTTCTCTTCTTAATATGTAAATAAATTGGTTAATTAGAATTAAATGAAAATTACCGTTCAGATACAGTCATTCGGATAATGTGAATATCAAAGATGCTGTCAGTCGCCAGGCTGTGTTAGAAGAAATGAAGTCTTTTAAGTTGAATGGAGGAGGAACTGTGGTTGAAAATACTACTTATGGATTAAACAGGGATATTGAATTTTTAAAGCAATTATCTATGGAAACTGGAGTTCATATCGTTGCAGGAACAGGTAAATTTGTATATTATTCTATTTGTTAAATAATTGATACAACCTTCTCTATTCATCTCAGCCTTGTGCTTTCATCTTTATTTCTTGATATGTTATACACTGTAATGGCTTTGATACTCTTTTTATCTGTTAGTAGTGATAAAAGAGAGATAAAATAATATGTTAAACTTGAAAATTTCTGTTTCAAGGTAAATAAATGATAGACAATTTTCCTTTTAGGTTATTATATTGCACTTCTACAAGATAAACAAACATTAGGAATGTCAGTAGAAGAACTAATTAAGACAATGAAGAAGGATTTGTTAGAAGGTGTGGGCAATACAGACATCAAATGTGGAGTAATTGGTGAATTAGGTTGCTCCTACCCTTTAGAGCGTAAGTATAATGTTCTATTTGCATTCATTCATTAGATTATCTTTAATTTTTTCCCATTTAATCTAAAAGCATTCGAGAGAAATGTTTTAAGAGCTGCTGGAGAGGTACAAAGTGAGTTAAAATGTCCAGTTATCATTCATCCTGGCAGAGACGAAAGATCTCCTCAAGAAATTATTAGAATCCTACAAGAGGCGGGTGGAATAGCATCTAAAACTGTTATGTCTCATTTAGAACGTATGATTTGATAATTATTTAATATCTATACTACAAATATTAATGTTCAAATCATGAAAAATAAAATAATCTTTACAGGAACCATATTTGATTTAGCAAAACTCTCCGAATTTGCGTCTAACGGGTGTTATTGTGAATTTGATCTGTTTGGACTAGAGTGTTCTTACTACACGTTAAATCCTTCTATCGACATGCCTAACGATGCTCATAGAATTATGCTGGTACGTCATTTAATAAGACAAGGATTTGCGGATAAGATCGTGATTTCTCACGATATTCACACCAAACATCGTCTGGTAAGTGCTTTAATTAATATTCTAACATCAAAATCATTAAAAGATATGCTCCTGCAGCTATATTTATATTATATTTTTTTTTAGGGAAAATATGGAGGGCACGGCTTCTCGCACATTTTAAAATATGTGGTACCAAAAATGCTGATTAGAGACATCAATCAACAGGAAATTGATAAGATCTTGATACACAATCCAAGAAATTGGTTGACGTATTAATTATCATCCTAAGAAAATAATCGTTTTATGTTTTATTAACGGTAACTTTAGCTTAATAATGGATTAAGGTTAATGATTGTAATCGAAATATATGAAATATGAAAGCTATTTTAAATAAATTTTGATAATTCTCAGTGTGGGCACCAGTTTGTGTGAAATTACTCATTACAAACAGGGCCACATACAATAAAAGATTATCATTTATGCTATATATGAATTATGGCGCGACTGTACAGGTTAATACACGAGGTGTTACTACACATGTCTGGAGAGGTCCAAATCCAACAAGAATGTGTGTGATGTCATAGGTCAGGTCAGGGGTTCCCCCTTGTGGCGACTTTGGGGTTTATCGCCAAAGCTGTCGCCACACTCAGCATACTATTATTATTACTGGATCAAGAATTGAATCAAATCTGTGATAGAAAAATTATTAATTAAAACGAAAGATCCCGAAGGAATTTAGAATTGATGGGATAAGGCAATACAACATGTGGGCAATCTGCCAAGGGGAAGTGCCTCCCCCGGAGGACTTTATATTAGAAACTGGCCTCTATTCAGGTGTTAGACACGAGGAAAATTTCACATTGTCAGCCCGTTGGTGTCCCGCAGTGTGTTCAATGGTTTAATATAATTTAATTTTTTAAGATTTTTATTCATATTTTACCTAAATGTTTTTCTGATTCGAAATTTCTTTAACTGTTGCAAGTAATCAGTTCACACGGTACAAGAAAATTAATAGGTGTAGCAGATCGATATGCTTTAAAATGATCATACAACAACGGTTAAATATTTATAGATTTATTCGAAATTAATATGAATTTTTACTCACTTTAGTTAATAATTTATCGGAAATTTGTACTTTCGAATGAGGTCAATACGTTGAAAGTTATTGCAAAAATATTTCACAATTTAACCTTTAGTCGCATGAATTTTGTTATAGTTTTGTAAACACTTGTTACTTAATCGTGTTTTTCTAACAGCCGTTTCAGACTTTTTAAATAATTGCAAGTGAATTTGCTGATATAGTTTTATCCTTGTCTCTAACTGATAAATGGTCATCCGTGAAAATAAATTTATTCATTCTACATTTATATCTATTACCTGTAGGAAAAGACCTCCTCCGAATTATCACAAGAACCCCAATCATAAAATCATAAAACGAATTAACAAACAAAAAAAAATTAGATCGATAAATCAGACGTTGGCATTCTCCTAATTAGGCTAATTTATCGAATAATCATGGGCATCCGCAGAAAATTTTTCTCTGCTGTTAAGTTCATTTTGGTACTCACGGAACTTTGCGTCAATCAAGTTGTCTGTATTTGTCTATCTGTGAGGTAAACACAACATATACATCTTCCTGGATTCGTGTTATAGCTTTGTTTCTCTTAACTGATAGTAGAAGGCGCCATTCAAAAAACTTTCCATTGTTGCTTTTATATAAATGTTTATTTCTCTAACAATAACGTCTCGAGTCAGAGGACTCGAGATGTCTGAATATATTTATAATCGGCGATTCAAAATATTAATTAATGCAATTTAGAAGCGAATATGAACAAAAAAATTGAATTTTTATTCTGTTAATTTCGAAAAATTCGTTAGATTATTCGAATAATTTGACTAAAAAGAAAATTGAATGGTTACGGGAGGTGAACATCGATTTAAGAATAATAATATGGAGAAGAAGGGAGAAATTTTGAATTATATGGAAGGAGAAATGGGACTGTTGAAATTCCTAGACAGAAATATTTCTGAGAAGAATGAAGAATACGAAAAAGACGAACTACCTGATAGAATCCGATGGAACTATCAAAATGGTCTCTTAGATTTAACTGATGTGGCTATAAAACTCTTTCAAAGAGAATCTAAACGTCAGAAAGAGGAAGAAGAAACATTAAATAACAGCAAAAAACAGATACAAGAATTAGATGATTCAATTAAAATGGCAGATGGCATATTCGATCAACTGAAAGAAAAATGGAGTAAAGATAGTGAAGGATCTTCGGAGGAGGAATATGAGACATTTCTAGCATTAAAACATTCCATTCAAAAGATTCTAACCGATAAAGAGAAGAAAATCGTGTTGTTGAAGGAGCAAGTGAAGAAGAAAGACGAAAAATTCGACTTGAGTTTGGAATATTTAAGAGATAATGTACTGACATTAACGAAGAAAACTGATAAAATTTTCAAAGATTTCTTCAAATTAACTAAAGAAGAATTTGAACGTTCTGTGGAATCGTTAGGGAGGAATCATAAGAATATGATTCAAAACCAAGTAAATAATAACATAGTCAATCTTTCGACCCATTTGAACAACGAAACGAAATTTAAAGAATTAGAGTTTCAAGAAGAGAAACAGAAGACAGAGATTTACGATTTGGAAATTAAATTAACAAAAAAAACTAAAAAAATTCAGCGCCAATTAGAGAATGAAATTCAAGAAGTGACTCTATTATTGAGAGGAATGAAAACAGAATGTTATTTGAACGAAGCTAAATTAGAGCATAACATTCAAGTTCTTCAAAGAAGAGAAACTGAGGCCATCAGGGCTCGAGCTGAACAGAAAAGGAAATTGAATCGCTTGAAGGATCAGGAAATATTTCTGATGAACGAATACTCCAAATTAACGCGAGAAGGTCATTTAGAAATTAAGAAATTACTGAAAAATATCGAATTACTGACTTCTCGAATGTCTTCTACAAAACTCAAATCAGATTATCATTGTGAAGTGAATAAAAATCGATTCCGCTCTATTTGGGTTTCTCAAGAAGATGATGCAAAAGAATTGTTAGAGAAAGTAAAAATTGCCGATAGAATCATTCACGAGCAAATTCTTAGAAGAAAATGGATGAATGTGGACACTTCTTTCACTCAGAATCGTGGGCCTCTTTCTTCTACGATTTATTCTCATGCCATTTTACCACCGGTCACAAAACAACAGACAAAGGACGATTGGCCAAAAAGTTTGCGCTGTCTTTTGGAAAAAATATGTAACGAAATGGGATTTGTTATAGAAGAGAAAGTGCTGGCCATCTTGAAGCACTTGCCAAAAGATGGCAGGTCCTTGATATCTGTCGATGTCATTTTGGAGATTTTTGGTATCAAGGACAAAGCATCATTGCAAAAATTAACAAAGTATCTCACGAAATATACCGAAATAGACGACTGCGAGAATTGCAGCAACTTAATATCTTCGGAAGGTGTCATGAATGCCTTCATAGAGCTGGCAATCGATTTTCGTTTGGAAGCGAATTTGGCTTCTGATAACAATTCAAACGACTCGGATTCCATTAAAACCTCCAAATACGAATTTGGAGAGAAAGACGAAGTTTATTGGAATAAATATACGACTGCTTTTCCTAAATCTCGAATATGTCTGTGGGATGGACTCTTTCAGATTCAGAAAAAGTATCTTTGCGTCTTAAAGAAAAGAGCCGAATTAATGGATCGAATAGAACAAATCGGACAACAAAATAAGGATTTACAAATGGCTCTTGAAAGACTTCGTTTGCATTACAATTAATTTAATCAATTAGAGAATTAAAAATGTTGTCCGTTAAACAATTTTATGAAAATTAAAAACTTTAAATGAGTTTTAGTTTATTTCTTTAAATTATAAGTTTAAATTACAAGTAAACAAGGTTTCAAATCGACTTTACAGTGAAAGGAACTAAGAGGGCCTTTTTAATCACGATTAATGCAATTAGAAATTTGTTTCAGTTATTGAAATAACTTTCTAATTGTATTAAAGTGCGGAGCTCTGACCCGTGATCAGGAAAATAGCATACGTTCGATGTTTTCACGCACATTTCGGTCTACTTCAACCAATAAAGCCATTGTAAAGCCAGCGAAAAGTTGCCGCTCTATCTCGTCCGATAACGTTAACTTTATTGCCTCCGAAACGGATTATACTAGAGGCTCTGACCCGGAACATTAGGGCCTCCGAAACGGAATGCCTTGTCATCGCAAAATTGGAATACTTATTGCCTCCGAATTAGGGTTTCGAAGACGAAGTTATTCTATCAACTCCGAATCAATCTAGATTTCATCGATTGCAAATCTACTCTCAGAACGGGACATTTACCACGCATATGTCATCCAGAACTCTTCTAACGTGCCGATCTTCTCACGTACAGTAACACCCCGAACTTACGCGATAGGTGGGACCGAGCGGTAACCGCGTAAGTCGGAGTATAATTTCGCATATAAATATAAATACATACAAATAATTTTTAATTGGGGCCGGAGACTAAAGAAAACAATAATTTAGAAAAAAATATTTAATAAAATCTTAGATAATACATATGTATAACAAATTAGACCTATATTATTTTACAATTTTTCACATTTACTTGATTATTACGCCATAATTTTAACACTGTTTCCATCTCAGCGATAATACTGTGACGTTTACGAATGATGCTTGAATTTAAAGATTGAGCATTTTTCACAGCTTCGAGAATTTTTCTTTGCCTTTTATAATTGTTCAGACCGACAATTCCGGTAGATCAAACTTCTTTGCCAATTCACAAATTTTCATTTTTGTATCGAAGTCTTTAATAATGGATACGTTCGTAAAGTCAAACGAGTTAAATGCATTAGTAACGAATCGTTCGAAAAATCTAACGAAATAGGAATAACGATGATGTCATTCTCGTTTAACTCGTTCGACTTTACGAACATACTCAATGTCAGGCCCGCCGTAAGCGGGCGTGCAAGGCGTGCACCGCACGAGGGCGGCACGTCCAGGGGGCGGCAAATCGAGCGATCGGTTACGTATTATTCAAAGTCATTATCATAATACTTACCCTGCTTATAGCATAAGAAATGTCTTCGCATGAAGAAAAAAATTCTGACCGGCGCGCAATTATTATATTCTTATTTATATTATAGCGTTAAAGCGCCTCTATTGGCTTTTATCAGAATTAAGATGCAATGCGAAACGTCTGTCGGCAGATTGAAGCATCCGGCGGCGCCCGGAAGCCAAGTACTCATAGTCGTGTTCTACGACAGAAGTTGATAGGACTGGCGGTAATAGGGAATCCCCATAGAGCTTCCTTCTCAATTTGTACTTGTACGCATTCGAACAGTTCTATCGCGTATCAAATTGCAATTATTTTGTTAATAATTTATCTGACATGGGTCTAAGTATAATTAATCATATTTTAACTTGGTTAGCATTTAAATCTGAATCTTAAAGACGATTCGAGTAGTGAAACAGACATTGACGGTATTGATTTGTATGATTGAAATCTGTTCTTTAAAGTTGCATTTTCCAGGAAACCAGTCTAATGATCCACAAACCCTATTACAATATCTTTTTACTAATGACTTAATATCAACATTTCCTAACACAGCAATAGCAATAAGAATATTACTTACATTGCCGGTTTCAGTTGCATTTGGTGAAAGGTCCTTTTCAAAGTTAAAAATTATAAAAAC
>NW_019387567.1:11168-41926 GCF_000671375.1 Centruroides sculpturatus | reverse complement strand
TAACATTATGCAAATCTGTGATTCCCAAGCCATAGTCTTATGCAAATCATGCCGTGTGGCGTAATTGTCTGCTGACCAATCAGTGGCTGTACTTTCAACCATCTGTCGATGACCGTTACGACTAAAAAAAACTTCGCTAGGTCTTACTTTCAGGGGGAGGTCTTATATTTCGCAATTCAGCAAAATCTGTGCTAGGTCTTATTTTCTGCGGATGTCTTATTTTCGGGGAAACACGGTAACAAACACAGAAATAAATAACACAAAATAAATTGTAGCTATGTGTCGATTCCGCGCGACACATCCGAACATGTAAGCTGAACAATAGTGTGGGGGAGTGAGTAATCAAGGGTTGCGTGGCGCTCAAAAGACGAATCGACGAGATTTGAAAATCGCGTAACTCCGGGTTCAGGTAAGTCGAGGTATTACTGTATTCAACCTTCCTAAGAGACAAACTGAAACATCTCCTGCATCAAGTCTACAAGCGAATCCTTCAAACTCCAGGTATTTACCTCTATGCGCAATTTCATGTCTCTCTCTAGCGACCACCTACGGTGTATCGGCCTGTTTATTTCGCTGTAGAACAATGTATATATATAAATATTTTCCTTCTCAAATAAACGGTATTTGTTTGTTTAATTGGTATCCGAGTGAGTCACTTTCACCTCGCTGTCTAGCCGACCGCCTCCATCCGGAATTCGATCGCCGTCACCGCTTCTGCATCCTGATGAGGCATTAGAGCAGGGGTGGCCGACCTTTTCAGAAGGCAGGCCAAATTTCAGAAATAATATTTCCTGCCGGGCCACGCACCTAATTTTTTTTATTTTTTAATTAAAGTAAACAAGCAAGTGCGCTACAGCTTCAACCACATCGTCGCTTCCCAGTAGATGAGATCGTGGTCAAACACTTTAATGTAAATGTAAATGGTTTAATGTAAAAAAAAACAAAAAATAGGTATATTTATTTTTTTGAAGAAAATAAAACATAACCGAGAATCAAATATATTTACTAGACAATTTAAAAATATTTAAAAGTGAGACATCTGACTGTTTTACAGAACTAAGTGCATCAAAATTGATCTCCACTGATGTCGCTACACGCAAACAGTTTTCCAAATGAACATCAGTAATTCGATCTCACTTGTGATTTGATGTACTTCATGCGACTAAAAAGCTGTTCACAAGCATGTGTTTCCACATAGTGAAACCATCGACAGAGCATGTTTGTAAAACGCAGGATATTTATCCTTGTCCAAATACGTTTCATAGAACTCTTCCAAACCAACTTGATGAAATTTCTCCAACGTTTCAGGGTTTACTTACTTATAGAATCGATATGGTAGACAGGCTACTTGGTTAAGTAGTTTGAACTGTAATTATAAATATGTTAAATATGTATTTTAACGTCGATTGCAAAATCTCTCCAGATGCATTGGCGATAATAAAACGAAACTTTGTCAAGCTGGACTGATAGTAGTTATGAGCCCGATAGCATTGTGAGCTTCCCGAAAACGCCGAAGACCACAGAACACATATAGCTGAAGTCTCATATTAAATTTTATCAACATCTAGCGTCGGACAAAAAACTAAGTAACCTTGAGTGTCAAATAGCTAAAAATCTATGAATTTTTCCAAAAATGAGAGATATTTCAAATTTCTCTTAGCTATAATTTAAAAATACATGATACGAATAACTCATGACGTAATGTTCTTTTGGTGATATGTACAATAGTTAACATTTACTAAAGTTTATTTAATTGCTGAGCGCTTTTGATATTGTTAACATTTACGTTCATTTGACCTAGCTCCGAGGGCCTCGTATTGGCCACCCCTGCATTAGAGCTTCCGCCCCTCCAGTCACACTGACATAGAAACGACAGTGAGCATTTATAGGTCTACATTTTTCAAATTGCAGCCAAATATATAGGCTAAGACCCTCTCACGAAATAACCACCTGTACGTAACAAAAAAATTACTCCTAGAAAACTAAGATATAAATACAGTAGAGCCTCCATTATCCGGATTGTTCAAAATAACAAAAATTTTACTAATTTGCTGATTTGCACTTGGCAAATTACGACACTGTTCATGTACGTGATGGAATGCATAACTTTTTTTGTTTCAACAACGTCTCATCCGGCACAGTGGTCGTAAACTCTTAAATATATTTTACGTAGTAATAAAAATATAACTTGACATACGTATTTATAAATAATTTATATTCAAATTACATCATTTCTATGACCAAGGGCGGCGTAAAGCAAGGACAATGTGGGCCACCGCCTATGCCTCGTGGTCCGAAGGGCCTCGCGCCTCGAAGGTTTATGCATTACTTAAAAGCCGCGAACGTGACGAAAAAATTTTACTCGTCATAAAACGATAAATAGTTTGTCAAATTTTTATTCATAAAAATGCAGTTTCAACTGCTTTTTATTTTATAAAATCCGTCTTCTTGCGCCACCAGAGGGCCTTTTAAACAATAGGTAGTCTGTTAGCGTTGGTCAGTAGTAGTCCAAATTCAATACGAACGTTTGTTTCTTGAAAATTTGATCACGATTTAAATACAGTATTTACTTTTAATATTACCGATATGTCATCGAAAAGAAAACGTGTTTTATTATCATTAAAAGACAAAGTATTTGTTTCGATTATCCGGACTACCTTCATCTCCAATTAGTCCGGATAATCGAGGTTCTACTGTATATTCATGAGCCATGTTGTTAACTTGAGAGTATGGTCCCTTTATTAAAGTCTGTATCTCATGCCTCACTTCCCATCAAAAAGGCCAGTAAGATTGGATTATCGTGAAGCTCCAGCTTGTTATTGACAATATTCGGGTCTCCTATTTTCAGAGCTTCACAAAACACATTCCAAAATTCGAGCTGAACGGGTACTGAGACCAGCAGAAATATGGTTCGAGAGTATTTTTTGAAGCATCTCGAGTGGTTATTTTTTTCTGCTTAAGTAAATATGGCGACGTCCATGCACAAGGGAGAAAGGTTATTCTTCTATGGAGAAATTTAAAATTATGATTACAGCAGTTAATCGTAAATTATGTTACATAACTATGAAAATCATAAAATGTACTGTACGTTAACCTAAAAAATCAGAGTATCAAATCCTTTATACTCAAAACTACCATGCCAAATTTGGTTTCTTACTCATTAACCCAGGCATGGCCAACATACGGCCCGCAATTAATCTTTCAATATTAGCCACCCAAGTCCGAATAGCTCGATGAAAAATTCTGACGCCTAAAAAAAAAAAAAAGGTCAACAACTCTGTTGTAACGTTGTGACTTATCTGTAGTAACTTGATCTGGGTGTCGGGTCAGGGGTGAACATTCCAACATATCTTTCGGGAGTCGTGGAGAGTTCTTGTGTAGTTGTCACCCCAGTCGGTTGTATCGAGAAGGAATAAAGTTAATTGTTGATTAACTACGTGTTTTTTTATGTGCAACAGTGTCGAAAACAAAAGCGATATAAAAAACTTGCTGTGCGTTTAGAGTTAACCCTCCATTACAAATGTCCTAACTACAGCGTAGAATGTTGATAAAGGATGATAATGTGAAAAATGTATCTGTAATCTCTATGTACAATTTAGTCTCTACCGGGTGACACCACAATGAGATCTCGCATCACCTTAAAATCTTCCTAGGCAGCCTCTGGTTCAGCCCGTGAGAAAAGTTTTCTTTCCAATTCGGCCCGGGGACAAAAACTGTTGGTCACCCCTGCATTAACCCATCTTGAAATATTAAATGAAATAGATGCTAACACACACGTGCAAATTTTTTCCCGTGTTTTACTTTTTTAGGGGTTTAGGTCTCAAAATGTGGTTTGTAAAAGAAATCTGGGCGGTTGAATTTGACACGATTCGAAGATATGTTATGTACTGTACTGTATGTACATAACAAGCGGGAAAAGGGAGACAGCTAAGTGACCAAGGTGGATGATTTGTTGGCCTACCCAGGGCATAAAAAAAAGCAACCCCAGGAACTTTTCATGGCAACCTGTCCAGAATAATTTGGGCCACATACCTCACTACCTGGTCAGCCCCATTGTGAGTCTGGCAAAGCCCGTATAGAGAGGTCATCTTAGTGTCCTCAAAGCAGTTTAAAAAAAATTATAAACAAAATGCATTTATGTTATTAGCAACAAAATCTTTAATATATCTTAAATCAGGAAATATGTGAAATATAGACATTACTAAAACCTCAAAATATATTTTACAATAAGTAATTTTTTAAATTTAGTATCAACATTACAGCAAATTTAAATATATTTTAAAGACACAAAGACAATATTTTAGAAAATAATAATTATTCTTTAATTAAAAATAATTTTTTAATTTATTCCTCCAACTTAGAAATAAAGAAAAGGAAAAATTGTTTTGTGTAGATTTATTCAATTTATACATTTAAATGTATAAATAAATAAACAAACATATTCCCTGAAATATTCAATAATGAAATTTTAAACATTGGTTTGTACATCAAATAGTTTAGAACATTTTCTAAATTATTTAAATCAAAATAACTTTCTCTAGGCACTTTACTCATTCTTGCCAAGATAAGATACTTGTCCTGGGACAATTTTCTCTTCCAGTGATGATTTTCTTGGACCGTCACTAACCAATTCCTTTGAATCTGATGGAGAAACAGTTCCTGTATCCTGAGTACTGATGCCATCTTTCAAAAATTGTTCTTTGAGCCTTTCGCAAGACTCTGTTTCAGACAAATTAACGTAAGAAATTTGTCCCGGGACAATCTTTTCCTCTGGTGATTTACAAGATCCGGGTATTTCTTGTCCTTCTGAGCTATATGCACTTGAAGGCGAACTGTTGTTTAAATCTCTACATTCTTCTGACAATGCTTTCTCAGAATTGGTAGACAAAGATTTTGCAATACAGTCTTCTTTTTTAATATCAACGACACTTCCCGCCTTATATAAATATTGATCTGAAGTAGTCTCTTGAATTTTATCATTTTGAAAGTCCTCTTCTAAGGAAAAGTCTTGAAAATTTGTATCATCAGTTTTATTTTTCAAGTCTATTGGATCCAACAAATCTACTTCTTTAGAATGGAAAGTATCTGCTGGAATGTCAATCATCTGTTCATCTTCCGATTCTTTATCTAACTTTATTCTACTTAAACACATTCCAGTATCTGCTCTTATTGAGTCAGATATAAAGTTTGTTTCGGAATCTTGAAAAGAGTTATCAGCAAAATCATTCTCCTCATTAATTATTTTATCGTCCCCGTAAGTTTCCACGCTGAAAAACGATTCTTGTATTTCAGTTTCACCTTTATCATCACTTTTCATTTCATAAAGCATTTCGGGCATTTCACTACCCATCACATCATCAATTATATCCTCGTCATATTTCTTAGCACTAACAGATGTTAACTCTGCTTCATATTTGCAACTGTCGTCAGTGTTTTCATAAAAATCTTTTGAACATTCTTCTGCTTCATAATCATCTTTATCTTTGGATATTACATCATCATCTTCAATTTTTCTATCATTTGTTTCATCAGTCAATGTTTGTTGAACAGAACTTTGAATTTCAACTTTGGATGGTTGATTTAAAGGTATATTTTCAGATTTAATGAAATCACTTGTATCTTCTGCAGACGTATAAAAAGTGGTATCAAGTTCTTGAAATTGAGAAAGATCATTGTTTGAATCAACTGCTGAAATATCTTCAGGAATATATTTCATTTCTGGCTTATGTTTACTTACTGGAGTAGACATCACTTCTTTAGTAGAAAACTCTGAATCATTTTGCTGTACACTACTGTTAATAGATTCCTCGGAAATAACAGATAAATCTTTTTCCAAAACTTGAACATTTGACGTATTGTCAATGTACTGTTCTTCAATATTTTCTACCATCTCATCATCAGAAACATTTTTAATATTTTCCTGATCTGCAGCAGATACCAATCCTTTCTCAATTAAAATTTCAGTAATATTGGTTCCATTATCTAAAAGTTTAACTTCATAAAAAGTGATGTGGTTTGCTACACATTCTAGTTCAAAAGTTTTTTCATCTGATACCACCATTTCTTGAAACATCAAGCAATGTTCTTCATCCCAGTTGTCATCATGCATTTTTGTCAAACTACAATTCACAGCCTGAAATGGAAGATCTTTAAATTCAGGCAAAATTTCTTTGATACTATCTTTTGGAACAACTTCTTGGTTACCATAATCTACATAAATAACCTTCACATAATCATCATCTTGAATTGCTGTAATCATTGCTCTGTACCATCCTTGATCTACAGAGTAATAAGCAATACACAAGTCACCGACCGCAAATTCTTCTAAAGTAGGCTGTTCACTTTGATATTTGTTTAAAATATCTGTCATGAATGTATCTAACTCCAATTTATTTTCAGGCAACTGAACATAAAACTGTGAAGGTGATAATGCATGTGAAATTATAACCTCAATTTTACAATCGGAAGGTAAGATGATATATGAATACTGTACTTTTTCTGGCTGTGGAGTATGTGTGTATAAACCACTTTCTGTTAACTGATTGTAAATATTTTCCTTATCTGAAATGATACAAACAGATAAAGGTAGTTCATTACTAATTATTGTAATATCAATTTCTTTCTCATTTATTAAGTCTTCTAATAGAGTTCTAGCTTCATCTAATTTTTCAGAATTTGCAGTTAAATCTGCAAGTGAACATTCCAAGGAAAAAGCAGGAACAGAGATGAACTTTTTATGCATATTTCTTAAATCATCTTTTGTAACTGTTTCAGAATTTCCATAATCAACAAACTTAACAGTAACAGAACTTTCTGAAAGGTGGATAATTTCTGCTCTGTACCATCTTTCATCGAGACTAAATTTTGTAACGCATGGCTGAAACATTAAAATTCGCTCGATATTCTCATGTTTCTCATGTTCTTTTTCATAGAATGCCTGCAATTTTTCTTGTAACTTTTCCAAATTGTCAAGTTTATTTACTGGTGTAACATAAAATCTGTCAGCTGATTCAACATGAGAAACAATAACACGTACTGTTCCAGTTGGTCTGTATCTAGGAATTATAGGAAATGTACCATCTTCAAGATGAACAACTTCATCACTTTCACTTCCTGATTTATTATCTGGAATATGCCAATCAAAATGATCAAAAACTTCATTGGCAAAAACTACATCAGCAGGAACTTCGTCAGCAGAAATTGCATCAGCAATAACTTCGTTGGCAGAAACTGTATCAGCAATAACTTCGTCGGCAGAAACTGCATCAGCAGGAACTTCGTCGGCAGAAACTGCATCAGCAATAACTTCGTCGGCAGAAACTGCATCAGCATTAACTTCGTTGGCAGAAACTGCATCACCAAAAAGTTCATCGGCAGAAACTGCAAACTTCTCTTGTATTAACAAATCTGAAATATTATCATTTTCTTCATTTAAAATCATTACTGGATATGGATTCTCTTCATGTTTAAAACAAATATTTAAGGTTTTGTCCAATATATATGTTGTAAACCAGTCTATTGCTTCAGTAGACCATTCGTCATCAATAGGTTTAATGTAAGCTAGACGACATCTATAACAAAATGATGGAATTTTGCAAAATTCTTCTTTTAAAATTTTGACATCTTCTCTTGGAATGACATCAATATTTCCATAGTCAATAAAAAAGACAGTAACGTCATCACCTTTAGACAAACAACAAAAAAAAAAACAAAAAAAAAAATGTAATTAGAAACATTTTATGAAAGCTCATGACTCAGAAATTAAATGATTTAGAATATATATAATATCATAAGAAAATCTTGAAAAAAGCCTTCTAACTATTGGTTTGGAGTAAGAATTCTGGTTAATCAAAGAATCACATTGAAAACTTTTTTAAACATTTTATCAAGTTTTCTAATGTTAATCTAGTCAAACCCCATTATTATGTTATCAGTTTATGTGAAATTGCTTTGCAGTCCTGTGGATGAGGGAAAATAGGAACTTCAATGTTATCAAGTTTCATTTGATTAATACAAATTTTATTAACACAAAGTGCCAATTTTTATGCTGCTTCAACTTTGTATTAATTAATGGGGGTTTGATTGTACTAATAATCTTAAATTGCTAAACACTTATTTGACATTTTTCTAATGAAAAATGACCATGAGACACAGACCAATAAAATGGCAGTGCCTCTCCAGCAGTAAATGAAGAGCAAGCAGTGTAATGTTGTCTAATTGACAATCATCAGCACATGCAGGTACAGTGTGAAGATAACTGTATCTACATGCACTGATAACTGTTTCAGTTTTACATCACAAAAGTCAGACAAGAGTATGCTGCTCTTCCTTTGTGCACTGTTGGAGAAGTGGGACCATTTTCTTGGTCTGTCATCTTATATTCTTGCTCATCAATAATGTTGGCAATCACAGTTACTATTAACTCTGAATGGAAGCTTCATGTGTCAAAATTACTCCTTCATTTCTTACCCTCCTAAATTTTAATGGCACTTTTCTGATTTGCAGTTTTCTGATTTCCCACCTTGTACAATAAAAGAAATAAGTCACCCCAAAAGTCAATGCAAACAATCAAAAAGTCGTTTAAGAATATATGATGTTGATAATGGCCTATAGGATATAAAGAAAATACATGGCAGAAAACTGGAACAAGATTATTGCAATTTCATGTTTCTAATTCATGAATTATCTATTTAAAAACCTTCAAACTTTCTTAGTACTGAATACTAAATAGGAATACATACTTTTGAATTTAAAAAATGTTGAAAAGCATAAAATATATTGTAAAATATAAAACAATTGGTACAATCTATTTTTCTTTATACTTTGTTGGACTGCAATTTGAAAAAATTGTAGACCTATAAATTCTCCCTGTCGCCATCTTTCTGTCCATCTTCTTTCCTTAATCTCGAGAACAGTTAGATGAAAGACAAAACCAGATATGGAAATCGTATGGAGGAAGGCCCAATTAACTATATAAAAATTTCTAATGCAAACCAGAAGTCATGTTATTTCATTTCAAAAATTTCCCCTGAAAGATGTTAGATAGATGACTGGCACAACTCTAATGTTAAAGGAAAAGTATGATGTACAGGGGTAATCCACTACTAATTTGAGGTGGAGACCAGCTATTTTACATTACATAAATTTAAAATTGCAGCCTGGCATTGTGACAATGTTACAATAAATAATTGCTCATTCTGATTTGTGGATTGTGTATCTGAACAAGAAAAACAGGAACACATTGGATATTGAGATGGATTTATTAACCTGCAGACACATAGGGAGTGGGAAATTTTTAAACACTCTTTCACAATTATTTGACCATGTAACTGCAGGGACATGCATAATGAATACTCACAATACAGAGAGTACTCTTTTCACATTTTTTTGTTACAATGCTCTCAATTTTAATAGTGACTTCCCCTGTACATCACACTTTTCCTGTCATCTATCTAACTCCATTCAGAAGAAAATTTTTGAATTGAAATAACACAACTTTCAGTTCAAACTGGAAGTTCATATATGATTAATCAGGGCTTTCTGCCCATAAGCTTTACATATCTGGTTTTTATTTTCATCTATCTAGCTCTGTTCTTTAGATTAAGAAAGGATAGACAATTAAATAGACTCCAATGGAAATTTATAGGTCTGCAATTTTTAAAAATTGCAACCCAATATATCACTGTAATAGAATTTTCATATTATGGAATGAAAAGTTTAGCAATTAATATAAAGAAAAATATTAAATTAATGATCATT
This sequence comes from Centruroides sculpturatus, assembly GCF_000671375.1. NCBI lineage: Eukaryota > Metazoa > Arthropoda > Arachnida > Scorpiones > Buthidae > Centruroides > Centruroides sculpturatus. Next base: position 32,167 of record NW_019387567.1, on the reverse strand, counting down.
TTGGACTTTACAACTAAAAACCTGCTTAAGAAAACAATTTTATGTCTCTCATTGATGCTAAAATCTATAAAGATTGTCAGTATTGTATTATTAGCCTTTAAAGCTTTGGAAATATCAAAGTCAATCCAGGTATGACAAGATAGGAAATCATAACTGGAGAATCGGATGAAACTTTTGTTGACCTTGAAAATGATTTTCAAATGATTTTTAAAAAATCTCATTTTACTCTTCATGAATTTAAAGTTTTTTTTTTAAATAATTAATGCTTTGAACATCTGTTTACACAATGCTGATTAAGAAGTATCAGGATTTAATTAAACAAGTGAAGTCAAAATTGTCAAAAATTATTTTAATACATGTTCAAAAGTTTTATTTCTGTTGAGGGCAAAAATACATGTTTGCCCTCAACAGAAATAATTATGGGCATAAATGACCTTAAAGGTATTTGTCAACAAAAACATATCATCCAATTCTATATGCATGATTTCTTATGTAGCTACAGTAACAAAATTTATATATCTTCAGTACTTTTGAAATGCAATGGATTTCTTGACTCACCTACAATTTTAATAAGTTGAACATCTGTAGTCTAGAAATCTATAATCCAAGAATACTTGTAATCCAGCATTATTTGCAAAAATTATAATTTTGTGAAATCTAAAATACTATATCACTGAATGAAAACAAAATAAACACCATGGTCCAGAAAAGTCCATATCCCAGAATATCACACATTCCAATGGTGCCAGATTAGATATTCAATTGTACTGTTATATCTATTATTCAATTTATAAAATTATACATACCATTTACATCTTTGATTACAGCTCTGTACCAATTATTGTCTTCAGAATACTTAGCGCAATAAATCTTATTCTGGGTAATGGTGTTGAGAGCTAGATCTGTTGTGGAAAGTGAAGCATATGCATCTGTTAAATCTGCCATTAATTTAGATAAATCATCATCTTTAGAAGAGAGCTGAACAAAAAATTCAGATATGCTGTTTACTGATGTCACATATCCTGGCACACTTTCATGTGAATCTGGCATTGAGGGAAAAACTTCTCCATCTAATTTAATAAAATACTTGTTAAAAATTTTATAATTTAATTTTTTTATTTTTGATTTTCATAAATTAATTTCCTTATATTAAATTTTTAAATAATTATTTTTAGATCACTATATACTAAATCAATGAACTGAAAGAAACAATTGTTCTCATCAGCACTCCCTCTGTGATGGTTCCAACATGTAGCCTTCTCATCTTCCCATGGACAGCAACATATATTGTGTTTAAAATACAGTAGAGCGTCAATTTTCCGAAAGTCAATCATCCAAAACGTCAATCATCTGAAAGAATTCCAGTCGGCAAATTTAAATTTTTGCCAGTGCTGTGGCGCTTCAATCTTTGGCTATGTCTTGGGCTACTCAAATATTTTACGTTTTTGATACTAAATTAACATCTGAAGTATAATTTTTTATTATTTTTATATTTTTCAATATATTTATTTTGTTTGTACAAAATAAAAAAATAATTTTTAACGATACAATAGTCTTTGTTAGGCTTAACATCGACGAAAATTCAACGCAAAGCGACACGCAACGAGGAAAAATTTCGAAATCGGATACGTTAAACTATTTTTTTGTATGTAAATCAGTTATCCAAAATATAAGTTATCTGGACAACCCCAGTCCCCAATTGATTCGGAAAATCGACGCTCTACTGTATATTAATTACATCTTTATGAATTATTAGAATCAACAATTGGTTAATTTGAACATTTCATTCATTAAAAATTTCACTTACTACAACATTATACACAACTATGCTAACAATGACTGTAGTGAATGAAATTAAAACATTTTGTCAATAAGAATGCTATGTTACCATCATCAAATTTCTGAAAATACATACCTAAGTGCAGTGAAAAAATTAGAAAATCCAATAAAATATTTTTGAAAATAAACAAATCTTTAATAAATATAAATATAGTAAACTCTGCTAACTCAGACTAAGATGGATGAAGGTTGTCCAAGTTCACAAAAGTCTGAATTAGCAGAGTGTTTTCTCTGAAAGCATAGATGTACAGTACAGTAATTTATTATGATCAGCTCCATACAGAAATTTTACCGAGCCAAGATTATACTGCTGAATTTATTATTACAGGAAATGAACTAAAAAACTTTCATAACAATACAATATACAGCAATGTATAGTCTTTAGTAACTTACTTACTGTAGTAATATAATGCATGATATTGCAAAGATTTCTGGATATCAAAAACACTTGTTAATTATTTTTCTACCATCAAGAAATTTTAAATTACTGTTTTGAAAAAATTTGTTTTGAGTTAGCAGGGATTACTGTATTTTAAGAAATTAAAATTACCAACCTTGCATTAATTCTCCATACAATTTTTCACCAACATTAATTTCTTCTGTTTCAGAACTCGTTAACAATGTTACTACTAAAGTTCCATCTGCATTGCATTTGTTGATAATCATTTTTATTTCATTTTCACTTGTAAAGTCAACAAACTTTTTCTGCTCATCCTCTGATAGAGATGGTGGAATTTCATGTAATGAGCATTCAACTGCTTGAGCTGGAATATTACTTAAATCTTCTGTAATAACTTTAATCTAGAAATAAACAAATTTTGAATTTATANTTATGTAGAACCTAATCCTATACCTCACTGTAAATATGGGTTCGTTTTACGCCAATTTGATTTGTGCCGGCTTTTGTAGGAACGGAATTGCGGCATAAACCGAGGGCTACCTGTAATTATTATTATTATCAAGCACATTCTATAAAAACATGGATTTTTTTCTGAATTATTTTCATGCCATATCAAATTAAATGATTATAGCAGTTGATCTAGAAATACAGGTGAACCTTGATCTTTTGGATAACTTGTTCTTTCATACATACTTTGATACTTTGTGGCAGTTTCTACTAGTTTTGGTTTCGATAACAACAAAATCACTTATGAAAATTAATTTTCATCCTTTTTTTTATGTTTAATTTGTGGTTTTAGCTTTTTAAATACAGTCGTTAATTAGCCAAAGTTCCACATTATCCAAAGTGAGCCTGTAAGTGACCACACTACTTTTCTTATAATGTAATTTATAGAAGACAGTTTAAAATAACATGTTTTTACAAAATGATTTCTGTTACTTTTTATCATTTAACTTCAATGTGAGATAAATCATTCATATTAAAATATAACTACAATTATACACATTTTTTTTCTTAAATACATTGTATGTACATATTAGGTAAATAATAAATGATATGAAAGTTTTTGTTTTTATGTAGTATAATTAAATTCATTAAGCTATAAAAAGAGACTTAACAGTTATATTATATAAACCTTTTATATTCATTTTTAATTCAAAATGATAATGACTATCTATTATATCTGAATTTTTGGTTGTGAGACATAGCATTGGTCCACATTACCTAAGATAATTGGGGTTCTACTATAATATTTCAACTTCTGTAAAAATTTCTAAGAACCCATTATATCCAAAAGCCAAGGACTGCCTATAGTTATTGTCACCACTTCATATACAGTAAGACCCCACTTAACATGGGGATGCGTTCCTAGATGACAAAGCACTAAACAAAACAACATTAAACAAGGTAATTTTAACATAGAGTAAATAGGGATAGGGAAACATGCGACCAAAAATAAAAAACTTTAATTTTAAGTTATTTTTATATTAATTTGTATAATAATATATGTTAAATAACACAGAAATGTATAAAAATATATTAATTAGTTTTAATTTCTTTGAAGTATTTTCATATAAAAGTTTATGTACAGCTCTCTTTGTTAGATTTCACTGATAAAAATATATTAATTAGTGTTAATTTCTTTGAAGTATTTTCATATAAAAGTTTATGTACAGCTCTCTTTGTTAGATTTCACTGGACATATTTTATTATTAAATTGTTATAGCCTAAGATGATTGAAATTATGAACACAGATGTTTAAACTCTAATAATTTATCAAAATAAATGATTAAAAGGAAATTTCACGAGTAGATAAAAGAATCTTTTTATATAAAAATGTTTAACTAGGCACAGTTCATTTTCTTTCTGAACACAAACTAAGAACTGAGATCAAGTGCTAGGTCAATAACATTGTTTTGGAGGCCATATACGATGATCACTTGCCACTACAACAGTAGCAACATTGCCATTTTGACCCACTGTATCTTAAAAATGAAATGATAAATATCTGACATTAAGTAAAATGACAAAGTTGAATCAAAATCAACCCATCAAATTTTCAGAATAAACTCAATTCTATAAGCCACATAGATGATGTTCTGTTTAAAAACAGGTATCTCTCATGCAACATGGTACTTCTACAAATGGTTTCACCCTAACATGGTTTGAAAATTAGGGATATCTCCTGTACAACACAATTTCCAGTTTTGCTTTCACATGGTTTGGAAAATCTTCCGTACAAACTTTCACACTTTTAAGTGTAAACTATGTTATTTGATATTTTTTTTTATTCAAATAAGCATGGGTGTCATCTCAAATTTGCCCACAAATTTTAAAATATTGAAATTTTCAATTTATTTTGTGCCTTTCGTCAGGCTTACTTTAATGAAAACTGATAGTACAATTTTTTCTTCCTTGTTCTAGCTTTCCTATGAACCAAGTGTCATCATTGTTGCTTTCAAATTTTAGCCTTTAAGACCCACTGTGTTTTGTTTTTATAGATTAATGTTTGTATTTAGTAATGTATATTTAAACATTTTTAGATAGGTGCTATTAAACTTTTTCTTTAATTGTAGGTAAGCAATCATTCATAAAATGGCTAACGAAATAGGGTAGTATCTTGGTACTTGCACAATTCAGTATTTGAACACAAATTCTGGAAAAAGTTGCTCAGTATTGGACTGGACAAATGCAACCCACTAGAACAAATTTCTGATTAACAACATATTTTTATTTCATCATTCATAAAAATTTTTATATCATTCCTATCTTGAGCAAGCAGTTTTATCACTTGGAAAGATCTTCACCTTAAGACTTGATATTCTATTCTAGTCTTCTATGACTCATTTTTCCCTTAACTTTCTTTCAAGTAATGTGCATATCCATGTCAAATTTCTAATGAGTATACATCCTCCTATATATATATATATATATATACACTAATTAAAGGCCTACTTTTCAGTATATTCACATTCCTAGATCAAATTTGATGTTTTCATAATCAATAATTTTCTTCACTATATGATGACTACGTTAAAATACAGTATGATTATAGCATGTACAGTAACTCCTAATAGCAGACAAACTTCTGTCCTGATGGTGTCTACTATTCAGAGGTTACACTGTATCTTTGTTTTTCCTCTATTCTGCTCATGATACATATAGCATTCATTGCCAGAACATCTCAAAGGTCTCCAGTTTAAATTTTTCTGCCTCTCAGAGTCCAGGTTTCTGAGCCATACAATGCTATACTCAACAAAAACTTTTGATGAAATGTTTCTAAGTTCTAATGATATATTATTTAATATCAACAGCACTCTCTTTTTATAGAAGTCTTGTTTTGCTTACACTATCCTAAAAGATACATCTCTTATACCTCCATCAGAGGAGATTATACTGCCTATGTATGGGAATGTCTTTGCCTCTTCAATTGTTTCACCCTCTAGCCAAGCATTTGAACCTTCTTGCCCTTTTCTGATACATTTCAATACCTTCGTCTTCTTATTAATTTTCATCTTGCATCTCTGTTAGATATTTATTGAGATTGGAAAGAGCTTGCTGGAGCGTCTCTTTGTCTTCTGATACCAGGGAAATATCATCAGTATATCATACTGTGAACAATTTCCCATTTATTTTTACTTCTGTTCTGTTGGTGGCAACAAATTCCTTCATAGATTCCTCCATGTACTGTACATATTGAATAGGAGCAGGGAAATCCATATCCCTGTAGTATTCCTTTCCTGATTTTTGCATCATCTTTCCTTCCTATAAATGCTGTCTGTTTTTATATAGTTCTAATATAATTCTTCTATCCTTGTAGTTAACTTCTAGTGTCTTCAGTGCTCTAAATACGATCTCCCAATTGACATTGTCAAAAGCTTTCTTGATATCAATAAATGCAATTGTGAGAATCTGGAGACGTGAGGCAATATTTTAGTTCAATTAATATGTGGAAGATAATAGATTGTGCAAGTTTAAATTCTCATGAGATTGTTAGTGACAAAAGGGAATAACATATCCCTGTTTAAAAATCATACCTCACACACAGAAAACACAGCTGCAGGTGTGAAGCAGCAATAGTTTTCCATCTCATAGGAAAGTTTTACACCTCCAATTGGAGAGGGGATTAGAGAATAAAAAGGGTGGAATCCAAGTCTCAGTATGAACACTCCCCTTGAAACTGCAGATCAAGGCTTGTCTGTCAATGCTGTTGCCCATCTCCACTCCAAAGTCCGTCTCCAACGAGAAAACTCACAACCACTACGCCGAAGCCGGCTCAACTATACGAGAAGACAACTGATCGTCCATCTACCAGAAATAGTATACTTAGATCTATGTAAACCAGCGTTTCTCAAAGTGGGCGATAACGCCCCCTTGTGGGCGCTGGAGGCTTTCAGGGGGGCAGTAGAAGGCTCAAAGAGAATTGGGGGACGTTAAGCAAATATAGAGGGGCGACGGCAGACAAATTCTATATATAAAAATTCGACGGAATATATATAAAATGTTGACATTTTATATATTTTTTATTGAAGGTCACAACTTGAATATTTCTAACACATTGACTTTTATTTTAGCTCAGAGTTTCTCAAAGTAAGCAATAACGCCCCCTTCTGGTGCGATGAATAGATCTATGATAGAGGCAGGGTATTGAATGGTGACCAAAGGCAAAATTGGGGCTGATAAGAGGAAACATTGCATTTAATGGTTTCCAGATGATGAGAACAATGTACAGTAAGGGCACAAAGTGTGAGATTCATAGAAAAGTTTTCCTAAGAATATTTCCAATCCTTTTCTCACACAAGAGAAAATGGGTTAGGGGGCGTTGGGTATAACTTTATGGAACAAAGGGGGCGGTGGATCGAAAAAGTTTGAGAATCACTGATGTAAACTCTCTCTCAGTATTTTAAAAGTGAAAGTAGTTAGTTAATTAGGTAGTTATCATACTAGAGATATGTTACTACTTATGTATGTAAATTCTTTTTATGTTTATCATTAAACTTTGTTATTTGTTAAACTGGCCTCAATTTGGAGTTCCTTTAATGGTGACAACTCTATAGACTTATCCGTGACCCCTCCCACTCAAATCCAAGCCATCCAGTGATAATGTGAGTGGGTTTTACCAGTCTGACACTGCAAACAGGGTTCAGCGTAGCAACCTCTAGCCCGTGGATTCTCACACAATTAACTTGTCTGTTAACTTAAAGAAACTGTTTGATTATCAATCAGATTACTTCTCATTCCCATTCTCTGTCAAAAATCCAGACTGATCATCTAATTAAGTTCTATTCTTTCTTCTAATCTTTGATAAATTACACAGCTTGTACAGACTCAAGTTCTGCTATCAGTATTTCTCTGTCTTCTTTTTCTTTTTGAATCTATAGCATTCTGCTCAGATACAATACACAGACACGTTTCACTCATTAACATCAAGGTTGAAAAAACACAAGGCAACAATAAAAAAAAAAAACAACCAACTCACAGCATTAGCAGCTTAAACTATAGACAACAAAGTTGAAGTCAATTTAATGAAGCCAAGTAAATAAAACTGGTGTGGGATACAGCCACACCACGTGGAGGGGCTTTAAATCTACAAAAGGTCCCTATTCCACAACATAGGGTCTGTCCATAAATTAAGTCTGCATTTTTCTTGAAATTTTTACTCCCCCATCCCTCTTGTTACAGTTTGTCCAAGTTTCCTTAACCTCCCTCCCCTCTTAAAACCTTTATCACTTTATGAATGATAGATACCATAAGTAGAAATGAAATATACAAGAAATTTTGAATATAATAAAATACATAAACTGTATAAAATTGAATGAAACAAACAGATATCCACTGAAGCTCCAACCCCTCCCTCCCTTCCAGTGTGGACATCATTTATGGACAGCTCCATAGTCAATTTCAAGATATAGACTATCTTGAATGCATGGAAATTACACTATAAAATAACCTAACAGCAAAATATATATGCACAACAGATGATTCTTAGTCATGTATACAGCAGAGCGTCGTTTATCCGAATCAATTGGGGACTGGGGTTGTTCGGATAACCGATTATGTATGAAAAATATATTAACCTATCCCATGTTGAAAATTTTCTCCGTTGTGAGTCACTTCACATTGAATTTTCAGTGATGTTAATCCCAACGTAAAATTTTAAAATAATAATCATGGCTATTGTATCGTTAAAAATTATTTCTTTATTTTGTACAAACAAAAAAATTATATTTTGAAGTTAATATAGTATCAAAAACATTTGATTCAGCATGACAAGTCTGACTGGAATGCTTTCAGTTAAGCGATGTTTCGGTTGATTGGCTTTCAGATAAATGACGCTCTACTGTATTTATCTTATGTTATTTGAAATATATGAAAAATATGATAAGTATCATATTTCTTTATTTATTTATTTATAAACTTAAGTAATGCGCATATCACTTTCTACACATCAACTGTATTGGGCATTCTATAAAATTTGAACTTCTGTTTCAATGCTTAATTTTTCTGTGATTCAAATTACATAACCTGACAATGATTGTTCAACCTAAATAGATTCATTTCTTCTGAAGTTTTAAGGTGTGTTATTTGATTTATCATTTCCTCAAGTATTTATGTATTTATTTTAATCTACATTCCTTACTTATACATAAATAAATAAATAAATATATTATCAAATTCAGAGGAAAAATATCTGTATTGTAAATGTCTTTCATATAAAATCTAAAACATTATTTTTATTAAAATTAACAGAAAATAAATGAATTTTCTATTATTATCCAAAGTTTAACAGAAATATAAAATTATTCATTATTTCATCAAATAACTGAGATAATTTGAAATAAATGTTTTCTTAATGAATACATTTTTATTCTGAATTAATTATAAATGCAATATTTTTTAAAATTAGCATATGTTAAAATGTCATTTATAGATGTCAGAAGAAATATCTAATCAAAGTACATGTGGCTCAATATAAATTATTATTATTATTATTTAATTATAAATACAATAATGGACCAAATACCCAGCTTCCAGAAAATCAGATATTTTTGAAACTGGCTAGTTTTGAATTTGGTGAGCTGTAGTTTAGTGTGATTTTGTTTTGGTTTCCATGGCATATGCATCACACAATGCCAGTTCCAGCAGGACCACTATAGCATACAATGTGTTAAATAGTTTGGTTTTACTATAGCTTGTTTATTTTATATTTTAATACTATATTTTGCCTGTGTCCAGAAAACTGTAAAATCTAGATCCAGAATTCCAGTCCCAAGCTTGCTGGATAGTTGATCCAGTACTGTACTGAATTAACTGTTTATACAGTAGCCTCCTATTATATCAAGTATAACAGGAGACAAACCAAATGAGCAAATCAAATGGTGTGATATAACCAATCTATTTACCCATTTTGTCTATATTTCATCTCCATGATGACCTACTTTTTTGTGGTTTGTATTTTTTTTAAATGGTAATTTCAAGGTAAATGATTGGATGCTAGTATAAATTCAATAGCAACAGATTTTTTAAAAATTGCTGAATAAACACTTTTATATTTGGAAGACAAGGGGGAAAAAATGATATATCTAGATGAGCAATATAACATGTTATGACATAATCAGGAGCTACTGCATTACTGTATAAATCAAAATATTTCTTTATCTTCGTTAACAAAAAGTCTTACCTGTGAGAGAGGTACTATGTCACTATTTCCATAGTCAATAAACATTACTTCTGCTTGATCAGCATCACAACTTTTTATAACTGCACGATACCATTCATTATCAACAGTATATTTTGCTATACATAATGTGTTTATTTGAAACTGTGTTAAATTTTCTGAATCATCAGATAATTCATTATAATATGTAGTTATACTGTTAGTGATTTCATCTAACTTTTCACTGTCATCAAGTAGCTGACACCAAAATTTATATGGACTTTCTACATATGATATTAAAACATCCATTGATTTATTTATTTTATGAGAAAGATCTGCATTTAAAAATGTTATTCTGACTGGTTCTTCTGATGTTGGTGGTATATAATCATCTGATGGAGAAGCCAATCTATCTCTAATTAATAACTGTGATATACTTTTACCATTACTTTCAAGATCCACTACATATATATCATCAATAAAAGAATTGAAAGTACACATAATTTTTCCAGCAAAATATTTCTGTACAAGATCTTCATTCACTTTGTAATCAAGACATTTAATGCCATTCAACTGGCACTTAATGGCTTGAATTGGAAGCGATGCAAATTGTGGAAGGATATATTTAATTCTTTTTCTACCCACTACTTCTTCATTGCCATAATCTATATAACGAACACCAATTTTGTTTCCTTCTACATACACAATCTTTGCTCTGTACCAAGCTTTATCTTCACTAAACTGAGCTACACAATATAAATCAACATTTGGTTTTTCAATAACTGCTTCTAATTCTTGCATTTTACTATAAGTTTTTTGAACAGAGACCATCATTTCCTCAAAATCTGAACTGTATGATGTCAGTTGACAATAAAACCTTTCTACTGTAAATACCCAAGTAACCGTAATTTCTAATCTATCTCCTATTTTTATTATTGCATGTGGTATATCTGTTTGAACAGAAAGAGAATAAGGTAATTTCAAAGATGGTGCACTATCTTGAGGCTCCTTTATATCATGGCCAGTCTTTAAAAATTCTTTATTAACATTAGCTTCTGTCAATGCATTTACAGATAATAAAGTTACTGAATAAGTATTTTCACTATGCTTATTTAAAAACTGTGCCAAGAAACATTTATCTTGTGTCATATTTTTAAACAAACTGATATCTTCTTCATTCCAAGATGATTCTTTAGCTTGTATACCTTGAGAATTACATTTTAAAATCTGCATTGGAACTTTCAGAAATTCTGGTTTTAAAACTTTAATATCTTTCAATAAAACATTTTCAAAACAACCATAGTCGACACAAAAGACATTAGCACTATCTACAGTAATGCTCTCTATTTTACCTCTACACCAATTATTATCTTTGGATAAGATGCAACAAGGTTTTCCTATGTGAATATTTTCTAAAATATATTCACCATAATTTATGTTTTCATAAAACTGTGCAAGCTGCTCTGTCATTCCCAATAATTCATTATTGTCATCCATAAATCTACAATAAAATTCATTAGGATTCACCACATTAGGAACATTAACATACCTAAAATCACCAATTGTGATTTCAATGTATTTGAAATCAGTTAAATTTTCTAAAGAACCTTGTTGTTCTTGATTTGTTGATCTAGGTGATCTTTCATTTTTGTATGCTTTCCTGTTGTTTGAATTCAAAGTAGATTCATCTCCAGAACCATGATGATCATTATAGTGCCACTGATCCGGTTTTGATTTGCCTCTTCTTTCCTGTGCAGACTTTAGTCCACCATTGTTCCAAGTATTTCCTTTTGACCAAGAATTATTCTTTCTTTCATCTGGCTCATTTCTAAAATTATTTGATTTATCATATTTAGAAAATCTCTTCTCTCTAGTATCATCAGTTTTCGACTTCTTCCAATCTGAGGAAAATTTATTTTCATTAGACGAAAACTTTGAGGAATCATTTGCAGAATCTAGACCATCATTCCACAAATTATGTGAAGTACATTTTATTTTAGATGAAAATTTTGAAGAATCAACTGCAGGTTCTGCTTCATCATTCCAGAAACTATGAGAATTATTTGCCATCGTTGTAGTTTTAGTTGGTTCTTCCCATTCATTACATGCATATTTATCATTTTTATCATTCCAGTTATCATAGTTTGAAGAATTCTTATTTTCATCAACTCCAAAATTTTCATTCCAGTTTTCTTCAGAATTAACATGAAGATTTGTTGTTGTAACACTTTCATTAATCATTAAATTTTGAAATTTTTCACTGATCTTATTCTCTTCACTATCAAGAAGTTCCACCTTGTATACTCCAGATTCTACACCTAAAAATATAAAAGTCATTAATTAAAAATTCTGTATTTCTAAAAAAAAAAAAAAAAAAACAACAATTTCAATTTGCATTACCTTTCTTAAAATCTATTTTATTGATGGACCTTAATCTTAATTTTAAAATCAAATTATTTTATATTTGAACCTAGAGCTAATATCAAAGCAGCAATTATTACTTACTACTCTAAAATTAACTCAAATTAAACAACTACTGACTTTGACTATAATATAAAAGTAATCATTTTTATCATAAAAACATAATTAAAACTGAGATAAAATGACTTAATTATTTTATTTATCCACATATCCACAAAAAATAGCTATTTTTGTATAGATTATGTGAATACCCTTTCTGGAAAATTCACACTGTTTCAGTCTATTTTTAGTATAGAATATGAGAACTCCATTAGCAGGACATACAGAAAAGCTATTCAACCTTCAGAAAAAACTGATAATTCAATTAATCATACAGAGTTTCCTTCTTGTATGTAAACTTATGCAATTTCTTAAATGTAAACCATACAATTTGTGAATATCATCTTTCATATAAGTAAATTTTCTTTCATTATTAATATTAGAATATATATATAATCCTTAATTACTGAAAGGAAGGAATTCATTCAACAAGGAATAAAATGATTAGCATGATTTGATTAGGAAAAGAATAACTACAAAACAGTTATTTCTTGAATTTCAATAAAGTATTTGTGATTCAAAATAACAGAAAATGCTTATTCCATATTCAAATTATACATGTATATAAAAGGGATATTTTAGAATAAACATCTTGTAATCATTCAAGTACATAAATTTCTGTTAATCAAGATTTAAAATGTAACCAACTAAAAAAGTTTCTTTGCTTAAATTAAACAAGATGATAGCAAAAAAGTTCTTCTTCGTTACAGTAAATTAACACTTTCAGGTCTTACCATTATGTGTGGATGACATTTGTTGACCTATTTTAAAATCTTGTATGTTTGAAAATGAATAACTTTATGGTTTTTATAACTAATCCATATTAAAGATCATTTATTCCTGTTTAATTAATATATAATAAGTAAGTATTTGTTGATACAGATTTGATTGTTCATAATATAAATATAGGGTGTCCCAAAAAAATGTATATACACTTTAACAGCTGATAGCTCAATGGATGCATTTTTATTTCCATGTTAAACCCATTAGAATTAATAATGGAAGTCAGACTAAGCTTTGTACAAAGGAAATTTATTCTAAACTGCTACTGGAAGTGTGAAAGTGCAGTTGAAGTGCAAACACAGTTTAGAAGGCTACATTCAAATTAAATGGTACAATTAACCGCCACAATTGCAACTACTGGAGACCTGATAATCCACATGTTGCGATAGAACATGATGTTAATTTATCAGGAGATATGATGCAGCTTATTATCAAGAGGATTAATTGGACCAATCTTTTTTGATACTACTGTGACTGGTCCCATTTACTTGAACAGTCTGTCATGCCAAGTATTAGAGAGGACTTTAAAGATGAGTTTTATATTCAGCAAGAAGGGGTACCCCCACACTATTATCATGATGTTAGATTGTACCTTAATGAGATCTTGCCAAACAGGTGGATTGGAAGAAGGGATTTTGTAGAATACCCTCTGCATTCATAAGACCTCACACCACTAGACTTTTTTTCATGGGGATATTTAAAAGACAAAGTCTACATTATGAAACCTGCAACAGTTGCTGAATTGAGAGCAGCCATTAAATGAGAATGCGCACAAATACCAAACAAAACATTTCATGACTTTTGCAATTCCATTGCTTCGCGTTGTCAGCAGTGCTTGGACCAGAACAGATATCAGTTTGACATTGACAAAACAATTAAATAATGTCTGTAGATTCTATTACATTTTGAAAATGAAAAATTTTAATAAACATCAACATTGTTGTTGTTTAAAGTGTGTATACATTTTTTTGGGACACCCTGTATAATGTATACAGATGCAAACACCAATTTTTTTAGTGTTTATTTATAATTGCACCATTTGAAAAATGCACTCTCAATTCTGATTGGGGAATTCATTTAGTGTTTCCTGTCCTCTGAAAGATATATGAAGTTATGTGCAATGAAATTTTAGTTTTGGTTTCATTTATATTCAATTTCAATAAATATGCAAATTTGCATACTACAAAAAAAGTGCAGTAATCTGCAATAATTTGATGTTTTTACTTATTTACTTTATGTATTTACATTTTAAAAAAAACAGATCATTAAATTATTTAATAATAACAGTAATAATTTCAACAATAAAAAAAGCAAAAAAAACTTTTGTTCTGAAAAATTCAATAAAAGTCAGAAAATTGTGATATTGGTTTCATAGTTTGATCTTAAAATTTTTTCAGTAACTGGAGCTAGAATTATACCACTTACAGAAGGATGATTGCCATAGGAAATGCAAGCAGACACATTTAAACCAAAAGTTAAAGGAAATTATAGGTACAGTACATTTCCAGGTGCTGTATCTTGACCAGAAAGTGTTAATTACAAGTAATATTTTATAACAGCATTTCCCAAACATTTCAGACTACAATCTCCTTTTAATGCATATATTTTTTATTTTGTTTTTGTCTGTTTCAAAACGAATCTTGTCTGCCTTATCTTCCAACACCCACACCCCCTTGCCTTCTAATGCCCCTTGTCAAAGTGGCAATTATCACCCATTTTGGGAATCACTGCTTTACAAAATAAAATAATTTTTGATTTTATCAATTGCTAAAAAAAAAATCATCATCTTTAGTGTATTGTAATTTGCTTATACATATATCCAGAAAAACATTTTTAATAGAAAATGCAATTTTAAAAAATTTATTTATTTTATAAAACTGAAACTTGATAAATATGAATATTTTAATTCAGATTTTATCAAAAATGAATATTAATAATTAATAACATACCTTTAAAAACAGCAGTAAAAGTATTATTTAAAACAAGATCCCTAAACTTTTTTATCATCTCTGGTACAATGTTTCTAAGATCAACATTTGCCAATGAACATTCCACAGCTTTAAAAGACACATTTAAAAATTCTGAAGATATTTTCTTTACATTAGATTTGTTTGTAGTCTCTTTGTTACCATAATCAACAAAAAATACTTCTACAGTATTGGGTGGGAATGTGTTGATAATTTTGGCTCGGTACCAACTATCATCTTCACTGTATTTTGCAACACAAACCATTCCAACAACACAATTGTCAATTACTTCTTTCTGCAAAAAAAATATAAATATAAAGTTCATTATTTTTGTCCTAATGAAAATGAAATATTAGAAAATAAAATTTATTAAAATTTACTAATAACCAAAAACAGTCAATCAGAAGGATTGACTCAGCAATGACTTTGCTTCTATCTGGTCTGACTTTGCTTTTAAATGCAAATTGAATATTGAATGTAGAATAACATTAAGAATATTTATTGGGATTATTCCATTTGATTTATATTGGGTTATTGTTCCTTATTTTTAAATATGCATATAGGCAATATAATCCGATACAACTTAGGATGGAAGTATCCCTTCCCTTACAATGGGATTCTGTTCCACTTCTCTCATCATAAGTTAAATTTCATATGTATGCAATCATATAATAAATGTTGTAGTTATAACTGCTACTTGACAAAAGAATGAAGGAAAGTAACAAAAATATTTCATACAATAGTCCAAGATTTTCAAAATTTAAATGTAAGACTTATTAAATGATATATAAATTGTAAAATCAGAAGATATATTTCACAAAATTGAGGAAGGATGATGACAAAAAAAAAACCAATATCAAATGAAAAATGTATTGTAGAATAAAAAAAAATGATATTTCAACAGTTGATTTCAAAATGTAGTGTGTGAATATGGGGGCGTAAGGCTCCCGTTCACTTGTCAGGATGATACGTCAGGCGAGTGAGAGTTGCTTGGGGTCGACAGTAAGGTGAAAGACGAGATCGAATAAAGGAGTCTACCATTTTTTCCATAACAAATATAAAATAACAATTTATTAAGAATAGGCAAAATGACAAAAGACTACACAAAGCTCGTTTCTATACCGACCTAGAGAGAGTTTCACAGTTCTTTCATACCTCTGTATACCTTGACGATTCTGAACGATCCAAGGGTTATAATCCAGTTTCGGCACAAATTATATAAAAGCACGACTTAAGCGATGCTTTACTTCGAGGTTCATCGGAGATCGGAATTCAGCAGGTTCGGAAGATCGGCGCAATGTCGTCTATCCGGCGTTTGTGAAGAGACTCCCCGCGAGAGGGGGTAAGAACGGCCTTTTATCCGTTTTAGTGGGGAATTTCCACCACGTGATCGGATGTACATGAGTTAAAGGTTATAGGTGTTCCTAGAATCAACAACAAATGACGACATTTAGATGCTAACTATCAACCTTTTTGCAAGATGAGATGCAAGTTCTGCAGAGAACAATGGATGTTGCTATTTATGACTGGAAAGTTTACACAATCCCGGGCAAGATCGTTTTTTTCTTCTAAGGCGTTACATAAACAAAAGTTTAATTAATTAACATTTTTGTTAATAAAGGATCGGAATGTTCGTCAATAAATAAATAATCCGGATCTCACAAGTGCATGATCTGAGGATCCGAATTCGGACTTCTCATGTGTTTATATCATTTCACATTGTAGCCATAATTTCATTCGACAACTGTCAACTTTTACACCTGGGAGCTAAACATCTGCTAAGTTCTCAGGCATAATAACGACGCTTTCTCAGCACCTTTCGACCTAATATCTTCGTTTCAACAATCCAACATGAAAAAACCGACAACAAAGTAGCAGTCGTCGGCCGTCTTTCGAAAAGAGAAGTTGTCACTAGTACCTTGTCCTAAGTGCCTTACTATTCGAATGTCTACAAAAAGATCATCGGAAAAATTGACTAACACCCTTGCGGATACTGTTCTATCATTCTTACGGATACTTCCTCTACCAGACTGACATTCCGAACTTTCTTCCCTTCACCAAGACCGCTTGAGAATCTCCATCAAGACAGCAAAAACAAAAGATATTTATCGCCACGCGAAACTTCTGTAAACTCTCTCTCTCGAGGAACAACATAATATCTTAATATCTTAATACTTTCAAATCAAGAGATGTATCTAACAGCAGCCCTAATGTATTGCCTATCGTTAACCATTAAACAGTTATTACGTTAAAAAGCGTCTGAGTAAATCACTTCTGGTGCGTTGTCTCTCCTTCTATCTCGACTCTGATCGCTTCGTTACGCGACCGCTCGCGTGACCTAAATAACACGGCTTCCGTGTCCGCCGAGACGCGGTGGTGTCATCCTGACAGGGCACCAAAGAGGTGCCGACCCTTCAGTCACAATATCATTGTAAATATTGAGGAAAATTTCAAAAATTAATAACTCACTAAAAATTCTTTTCAAGCATGATAGAATACTTTTTATGAGAAAGTAGAGATTGAAGAATTGAGAAGCACTTCAAGTCGAGCTTGATGTTGTGTTGCTGTTTCTGCTGCTCTTGACAAAGCTATTCATACTCAATGTTACTCAAGTTGGACTTCATGGTCTTCTGGGTTTTGTGGTTGTTATTCTTTTAGATCTACAATTTACCTGACTAATTTTACTCTTATGCTTCCCTTGGGTTTTTTTTTGACAAAATAGTGAGTCATTTTAATTCCATATTGATAAAGCAAAGATGAATTGTATGTACAGTCAGATGAGTGATAACACTTTCTAAATAATTAGCTCATTAGATTGTTACTTTTGATTAAATAACAATGTCACATGGTCACTAAAGATTTTTTTTAAATTTGTTTAACTTAAAAATTTAAACCCTATTTTTATAGTTTAAATTTAATAAAGTTAAAGATATGCCATTTGTCAAAATATTTAAAAATGCAACTTAAGAGAAATTTCCTTGTCAAGCACAAATGTCACTACAATGTAAGTACAATCATCAATCAGAAATCAATAAAATGTTTATTCTATAATTAATATTTCTGCAAAATAAGTAGTCTATACTTTCCATTGGAATGTAAAAAGAATATAATCAAAATTTCCTCTGGATTGGACAAAATTTGCAGGCATTATAAGGAATTCACACACACACACGACAATTTTTATATTATTTAATTACATACATGATATATTGTATAAATTAGAGCAAAATTACTTACTAATTTAAATTATAATACAGCACAAGTAACGTTAATTTGTACTTTAAAATATGTTTAAAGCCTTTTCACATTGCAGATATGTAATTACAGTAAAGCATTGATTATCTGAAACAATTCGAGACTGGAGATGGTTTGAATAATCGATTTTTCGAATAACCAATTATGTACGAAAAAATATATTAACGTATCCCATGTTGAAATTCGTTCAAATCCTGGTGCGTCATTAGGTACCCTTTCATGATCACGCCAATGCTGCCAGCTAAAACACACATACCAACAAAAATAATATTGGAGTAGCCCAAGATATAGCCAAAGATTGCAGCACCACAGCACTAGCAAAAATTTAAATTTGCCAACTGGAATTTTTTCAGATAACCAACGTTTCAGATAAATAACGCTCTACTGTATTTAACTGCAATATAATACTTTAACAACAAAAATCTGTACAATATCAATGTATTTGCTATAAATTTCTCTAAGCACTATTAGATATGAGTTAATACAGTAATAAGTTTTACTATCTAATGTGTATTTAGATTTTCAAAATCTGGAAATAAAAAATTTGTTTGCTGGAGAATGTTTAATACAAGTATAAAGTACAGATGCACAAAGAATAGAGAATAATAAGGGAATCCGAACACACATGAAAGTTGCAGAAAGCCAAACAATAGACATGAGTAAAAGGAGAAAGAGGTTAGAGAGTGAATGATGGAACAGTACTTGGAATTTGAGATTGAACTTTAATCTAGTACACTATAAATTCCAAGGTACTTTTATTTTGGAGGCAAAATTCTACCAAATAAAAGACTAGATTCTAATAAATGCAAGTATATTATTAGGATATTGCATCAAAAAGCAATATATAATATCCTTTTATTTGACAATCAGATTAAGCTTACATTGGAAAAAATAATCTGCAATTATATTCATTATGGAATAAAATTCACTTACTACAAAATACATACAAATATTTTTCCATCAAGTACACCTTTCAAAATAGGAGTATGCCAACAAAATTCTTTAATTTGAATACATATGCAAGTTAATTCATCAAATTTCAAGCAAATTTTATCCCAATTACACTTGTAAATAATAGTAATTGTAACTCTCTACAATCTTCTTGTTCTAAATACAATATTCCTCCTTTGATCTGTAATAAAGCATCCAATATCACAACTAATATTTTATTTATTGAAATGATTCCATTATTTATATATTTTTGTGCTTATAACTGATGATGGAGTGTAACCCACAGAAAATTTCTACAACAAAAATGAAACCTTTCCATAATCCATAATATACTTCTGCATCAAAAGTTGAATGGACAGATCCATTTTCAGCACACCTCTCATAACAAATATCTCATCTTTGGGTTTCTTTTATGACTAAATAAAAATTACTAGTTCATTAAGGAATTCTAAGTTTCTCTCATAAAATTTCCTGGAAAATCTTTCTTTGACATTCAGTTATTCAGTAAGCTAGAATTCTCAAAGTGCTAATAACAAAACCAATGAGTGCTAATAACACTCACTATGTTAAGGTGAGTATTAATAACTCACCCTAATATGGAATGGGTCAGTTATATATTTAAAATCAGTATATAATCCATCCCATCACATAATCCATATCCTCTTTCAATTTTTTTTTTTTTTTTTTTGAACATAGATAACCCATGAGCTATACAGACAAAAATATGGTACAGTCACTTAGATTTTACAAATATGTGAGCTGTTCACAGCCCGGCACACATATTTGTAAAATCTAAGTGACTCATACAACATGAAATTCATGTAAAATGGAATTATCAACAGTGTTATAGAGGAGTTGACTGTACTATAATTCTGTGAGAGCCGAACTAACCCTCAGTAAAGTGTTATTTTCAATTTTATTTATTGGAACTTTAATCAAGTAAAATCGAACGTTAGGCTGAAAGCCATAAAACTTATTTCCCACGGAGTTTGTTCCTTGTTGAATCAGATCAAGTTAGTCAGGGATGTGTCACCAGGAACTTTTGATGGAGAAGATATATTGGATGTGCGACCGTTAATAGCCATCATCTGACCTCAGGGAAAAACCCCAAGAGGAATGAAAGAGAAAAAAAAAAGATCCCGAAGTCAGTCGTCCTCCAAAGTTCGTCCGCTCAAGAATTTATACCGTGCCAAATATCGTGCATCCGCCGACCTTATCATAAGTATATCTTACCCACCTAAGTGCCTCAACACCAGTCGGATACCTCCCTCCGAAGTTGCTCCTGTTACCTGAACACTCTAAATATCAAGAACATTCCATCCAACACCCCAAGAATCCTGACGGAGAATCATCCAGTCATCAATCCTCGACTTCTCTATAAGGTATTTATCCACACGCGAATATCCTGTAACTCTCTCTCTCTCGCGACAGTTAGATTCGATAATCTAGGGATATAGAATATGGATATATATATATCAATCCAAGATGTCTATGATCGTATATCATGTACTCCTGCTCGTTAAAATAAATTTGTTATTGTTTATTAATCTGGAATCGAGTGAATCACTTCCTCGTTTCTCTCTCCTCACCTCTACTCCGAATCCAAGCGCTCACACGCTACCGCTCG
>NW_019387567.1:0-5870 GCF_000671375.1 Centruroides sculpturatus | reverse complement strand
AAATATTATATTTTTAATTGTGTTGGGATTGTCACCTGTGGACATTTTAAACTGTTTTACATATTCGTGCAGAGGCATAGCCTCTAAAGAAAGGTTGTCTCTGCAATGGAAATAGTTGTTCCTGGTGATTAGACATGGCAAGTAAACTTGGATTCGTATCCAGATGAATTTTATGTTTTATTAAAAAAAAAAAAAAAAAGTATAAAAGTTAATCTTTCAAAGATGATGAACAAAATCATGCCCCCCCAACATACACACACACATACAAAAATAGCCCACAAATTTTTTGCATTTCTCAAAGATTCAAGGTCCCAAGTCCAAAAATGTAAAAATCTTGGGGAGTCAGTTTTTTGAATGATTGCATATTTTCCCTGTAATATATAACAAGACGTTGGGAAAGTAAAATCAATTTTTAAAACTCAAAATGGCAATAAACTTAGTGCAAAACAATTATTTTTACTTAGAATCATGAAAATCATGTTTGAAAATTTAATGTATTACAGCAACATATGTGAATCATAACATAAATGTTCATAGTTATAATGGAAAAATCATTTTATCATTAAAAAACACTTCTGTATAGGCTGAAACTAATTTAGTTTAAACAATACCTTAAATACTTTTAATAACATTTTATTTAAACAAGCATTTTCCACCTCTTTTCATAGGTCTGTGTCAGGTTTAACAAGAAGATTCAAACTGTCTTCTTAAACAGTTTGAATCTTTAAATTAAAGTGATGCTTTTAAAGTATTTAAGGTGTTATTCAAGCATTTTATCATTATAAATAAACATACTAAATATTAGATACAATTTTATATAATATATTTTAAATTAAAATATAATTTTGTTTATATTTTAGACTGTCTTGTGGTTAATTAAATATTTTTGTTAACTGCCAGCCTCAATTTGAAATTGCCGGTCAAGCCGCTGGCAGTTAACAAAAATATTTAATTATCCAAGTGGCAAACTAATGTCACCCTATCTCCCCTAAAATGGAGACAGTTAGTACCAATCAAGTGCAATCTCTCATTGCTCTGACTATGCAAAAGAAAAGTCTGCCATGACAGACGTTATCTTATATATGAGTAGTGTATACTCTCTGCTTTGGCAATGCGAAAGTTTCCAATAAACCAATACTTAATCTTTAATCTTTGACCAAAACAAATAATTAATTTTCTTGTTAAATGTGGAAGAATCATTTTAACAATCAGAAATCATGATGAGATTTGAACGATTATGATTTCCAATTAATTGTTCAATCAGTATAAATAATTGTTTACATTTTAGGGCTAGGTAATCCTTTCTTCTGGTCACTTGGTGTACCATAATTAATATATAAATTAAAATACAAGTAAAGAGAAATCAAGCTACGAAATTGACTTAATTTCATTTATTTATATTTACAGTCAAACTTCCATATTACAAACCTCTATATAGCAAATTTCTCTGTATAACAAATTTTTGTATTGTACACTGCACTTTCAGCCCAAAAATATAAGTAAAATTGTTTCTAAATAACAAAAATTAAATTTCTATATAACAAATTTTTTTAACTTTTGTAATAACTATTGATCATTAAAAGTTGATTACTCCATCTGGGTTGAGTTTGAATTTAGGTTTAATTTCAGGTATCAAACTGTAAACCCTTTGTAAAACTATATCCAGGTATGAGAAATACTGGTTATTAGCTTTTAAAATCATCGTGTAATTTGCACCACATGGCTACTGATTGTAAAGAAAGGACAGATAATGTCAGCAAAGACATTTGGACCTAAATGATTTACAATTAATGAATACAGTGGTACCTCAGGATACGAAATTAATCTGTTCCGAAACTAAGATCGTATCATGAAAATGTCGTAAGGTGGATCATCTTTTCCCATACGATTACATGTAAAACCAAATAATTCGTTCCAACGCGAAAAACATACTCAAATTAAAGTCAAGTAATACATTAAAAAAAATAACTGTAGTAAGAAAAACAAATGAAAAATGCGAACTAATGTAACGTCGTATGGTGAGTTTTTGTTCGTATCGTGGAGCAAAAATATGCTCGAATTTCATGTCGTATCCTGAAAATTTCGTATGCTGGGGCGTTCGTAACCTGAGGTACCACTGTATTTCAGAAATGTATTACAATACTGTATTTATGTATTAAAGTAAATTAATTTAATACTGTAACTTACAGTTAGCATGTCTTTATTGTAAAAAATTACTGTACTCTATAAATTTTTGGACAACATGGAATGCATCTCTTATTCACTTCATAATCCAGTACTGTACTATATAATATAATGAATTAATTTTGTTCAGATTTTGTTTATTCTGCCTCCTTGGGAAGCATCCATGTCATAAAATCAGGGTAACCTGTAAATGAATATGAATAACAGTAATTTTTTATTGTATACAGTACAGTATTTAACTGAGAAAGCAGTCTTATTTGTGCAGGTATGATGAATCATACCTAAATCATTTTACAGTATTTAATGCTATGTAAATAAAGTTCAAAAAAAGAACTTTCCTTAATTTGTCTACAAGAGCTCCCAGAAATATTAAAATTAAATTAGCATTTAAAACTGAAAAGCTGCATATCAACACTCTATTTTAACTTTAGAGTTGAGAGAGGACAACAGTTCTATACTGTAGTACAAAACTGTCAAAGCAAAACTGTTTAAATGTTACTAAAAAAATTAATGTGTTGTAAGGATTGATAAAGGATGAAAAATGAAAGACATTGCAGCAGAGTTCAGAATTCCTGTGAGTAGTTTGTCAACCATAATAAAAAATCACAAATCAATTTTAAAATTAGATGATGATGCAAGATCTAGAACAAAACGTGCGAGAACCTGTGTTTATGTCGATATAGATGAAGAAATTTTAAAGTGGATACATTTAATTCATGATAAGAATGTACTGTTATCAGGACCACTAATTAAACAAAAAGCTTTAAAGTTTGCAGAATCACTTGGATATACAGATTTCCAGGTGAGCATTGGTTGACTGAATAAATTTTAAAAGGCATGGCATTGTTAAAAAGTGGTTTATGGTAAAAATGCAGCTATTAATGAAGAAGACTGCAATCAATGAAAGAATGGAACACCGAAATGGATTTTGGAAAAGTACGAGCCAAACAACATTTTCAATGCAGACAAAACTATAGAATACTCAACTTTTAAAAATGATCAATGTTTTTTGTAGAAAGCAAAGCAAATAAAAAGATCACTGTATTAAAACCGCTTTTTGTCCGTTGTGTTTTTCAGAAATTTTTAATTAAACATAAAAAATACTTAAAACTGAAAAAACTAAAGAAATGCGTTAATTTTGAAGAGAGCTTCAAAGTTTATTTTCCATTGTCTCGCCTTTCCCCAAAATCTGACACTGATGAGTAATTGTGTTTACAGCTGGATGACCTTGAGAACAGCTGGTATCGTCTTTCGTGGAACATTCTCATAAAACTTACAGGAGGCGAAGGGTTTTAATAACTTTACCAAAGTAAAATCCATGCACTAGAACTTTAGAACGATGAATGAAATTTGATAAAAAATCCCATAAAAAGCAATTAAGTGTCATTAAAGGAGAATTAAAATTGCAATTAAATTTTTTCGCACGGGAAAAAATTTTTGAAAAAAATTTGAGACTTAAAAAACATCTGAAAATCAAAAAAAAAAAAAGTTTATTTTTCCTAGAAGGTCTAAAAATCCGGTTGTTTGTAACGCTATAGAACCTGCTCGAGTCAGGCTCGAGAGGGGGCACAAAGGGATTAAAATTAATTAATTGAAGCAAATACGACACGAAGTGAAAAGTTAAAACTGTTAGTAATCAGAAAAAGCAATAATCCACAATGTTTCAAAGGGATGAATTCTCTTGAAGTGGATTATCATTTTAATAAAACAACATGGATTACTAGATAGATTTTTAAAGATTGGTTATTAAAACTAGACAAACAACATAGAAAAATTGCATTAGTTGTATATAATCATCCAGCACGCCCTTCTGTGGTTGCAAAAAAGCTTCATAGTATGGAGTTGTTCTTGTTTCCTCAAAATTTAACTCCTAAACTTCATTCAATAGATTAAGGCATAATCAAAAACTTTAAATTCCATTATCATAATAGTTATAATGAAGATGATTAATGGAGTTGAAAACAATACAGCTGACAAAATTAATTTAAGAGAGTATTAATACATTTCTGAACTATCAAAAGGTGACTCATGAAGTGATTGAAATCACTATAAAAAAAACTGTTTTTCCAAAATGAGATTTAACGAAAACTCTGGTGAATGGTATGGAGTCGATAAATTACCTCTTTCAGATTTACAAAACTCAAGGGAAGCATTACACCAATTCAATAAAATTACCACCAATATTATACTGGATGATTACCTCAATATTGACAAAGACAGCAAGTATCCTACTGATGAGAAATTTTGGAAACCTTAAAAAGTAACCAAACAGACCAAACAATCCATGATGATGATGATGATACTGAGGAACCCACAAAAAAAAGTCCTAACTTTATAATAATGAAACCTGTAAGTTTGAGATTAATTTTGATTATATCCTTACTAAAAATTATAGATTTGGTAATTTGATCAAGATGACCTTCCAACTATAACTATATTTAGACCAAATTAGATAGTTGATTTATTACAAAGGTAATTTCTAAATATTACAAGATACATATTCATTTCTAATATATTTTAAATTTTCTTTAATAAAAATTCAATAAAAAGTTGACTTCTAACTTCAAACCACTTTTAATACAAATAAAATTTAGTCTATAGTTTTTAACCCAACAGAATGTACATTACAAATGCATCATACAGAGTGGGAACAAATTATTGGACAATTTTATTGCACCATAGATGAGTTGAAGATGTCCCAAGAATCATAAAATTCTGGTTTACATTGTGAACATACATATATTTGGAATGGGCCTAGCACTATGGCCATCAGGAAGTAAAAGCACACATCAATGACGAAGAAAATGGCTGCCTTACCAACTGTGTGTAAAGGTCAATAGGCATAATATTATATGAGAATCACAGAATACCCAGATTGTCATTGAGATGAAGTGCAAGAGCCCAAAAGTGACCTCACTTTGTGCCATTTCCAGAAGATGAGTGCTTGACCCATTCTTCTTTACAGAGGATAGTGTCATGGAAAGGGTGTAACTGGGCATACTGTAAAGCTGATTAATGCCACAACTCATGGATAAGGAGGGACAGGTGTTCATTTACCAACAAGATGGGACTCCACCACATTGTATATGGACATCTGGAAATACCCAAATGAACACCTTCCAGGTTGATAAATTGGTCATACAGCAGCAACAGACATCATCATCTGCACAAGGCCATCCCCCAGTCACTGGAACTCAATTTCTTTGTGTGAGGTCTAATTAAAGGACAATTTCTCCACTTCTAATAGCACTACCAGAATTGTAGAGGTACATCAACACCACCTTTGGGAATGTCATACAAGACATGCTTAAGAGGGTTTAGTGAAAATGGGTGTACCACCTGGACATCTTTCATGCCACATGGAAAGCACACGTTGAATGCATTTTAGATCAGTATGAAACTGTAAATATTCTTTTTTCAAATGGTGGTAATATGCATTTCTGTTCAGTATTGATAAAAATATGGTCTTAAAAATTTGTCCATACTCCGTATAATTCTTTTTAAAAATGATTCAGCTTTTACAAAAAAAACAAAGAACATGAAAATGGAAATGAAATATGTTAAATGATCTGTTTATGGACTTCCAGTTCATGAACACATTGTCAGCATCTATAGTTAATCTAGTCATTAATTTAATATAATTTAATAAATTACATCTATAAATAATACCAATTGTAAAACTAAAA
>NW_019387566.1:0-10112 GCF_000671375.1 Centruroides sculpturatus | reverse complement strand
GCTAATAAAATTTGAAAGCAAATTTACTAGAAAGCATTTAATTATGAACATTTTTTAAATTTTGCATGAAGTTCTTTCGCAAAGTAGGGAAAAAAATAAATTAAAAAAAATGGAAAAAACTGAAGAACAAACAGAAAAAAAATCCTTTATGTACATGCCGCAAAAAATCCTTTATTGAAAAACATTTAAAATACATCATGTGATTGATAGTGATCGTGTAAAAAAAGGGCTGTCCAACTTCAAACTTTTGCGGAGCCACAAAACATTTTAAACAATCCATTCACGGCTACCTTACGAAGATCAAAACACATCTGTTTCTTTTAAAATACATTTTCTTCTTTTACTTAATGAAGATATAAATCAATAAATACATGAATAAAGTTTCAAATTTTTTCAATTTAATATGCTTTACAGGTCCAAAAGAGTAAAATTCCTTAAAAATTACTACTAATAAAACAGAAAACATATATTACAAAGTTTTAAAACGTTAACATTTTATAAATAATGTTCTCACTTTCAAAAATATAAAAGCGTATATATCATGGCTGGCCAAACCTTCTCACGACATGAACCATATATCGAGAGCTGCACCTCTATTGAAATTGTTTTTATATAATGGATATTTATTCACATATATTTAATTAAATAATTAAGTATACGAGAGGCCGTAGTAAGGATCTAGAAGAGCTGCAGTTTGGTTACCATGAGTATATACAGTGTATAAATGTATTGATTTTGTACTTAAAATAAAAAAAAAACAATTCATTTTTCTTTCAAAATATTCTAATTTTACACAAAATTAAATTCGAAACCTTATGCAGCCCGCGGGCCGCGAGTTGGACAGCTCCTGTATAATCAAATCAATCGACTAATTTACTAAAATGTAATATAAACTAATTCTACAGTTTAATTAAAGTGACTAGATCGATGATAAATCCAAATTTAAAAAAAAATAATCCAGAATCTAATTAGTTTAACAATATTTGCAACTCAACTAAATACTACAGATATTTTGGCAAACTAAGATACTTCTATTCATTAATAATAATGATTACAATAAACAGAATAAGATCGAAAGTTGCTACGATACGGTTTTATAAACTAAAAGACAACAATTCACTCACTATAGCATGATTTTTTGTGATTAGGGCCATCTAACCTCATACATCGAGTGCTGCAATATGCTATGCTGTTACAATCTAGGCATTTTATTCGCGCTGGTTTATCACAGTCGGAGGAACCACACATACCAAGTGGCCCAACTGAAAAAAAATATTAATTTAAATGTTTTAAAATAATAAGATAATCATAATTAATTTTACTATTAAAATCCTGACTTACCATAAGGTGGGGGTTTTCTTTTCGAATCTGTTCTTCTAACTTAAAAATTATGAAAAAAATTTTTTAGTATAACAAATACAAATATCATTTTAAAATATTAAAATTGTCTATTTAAATTCAGTAAATTTTAATATTAAATTCAATTAAACTACATACCTGATGGTTTTTTGGGCTTATTATCATAATTATTGTGATTATTTAAATTGTTATGATCTGAATAACTGTTATAGGATGGTTCTTCTGAAAAGAAAAATAAAAAGTCGTCATAAATTAAATAATATAATAGTAAAATTAAAATAAATCGATACGGCATGTTAAAATTTTCCATCTACTTTATAAAAATTTAAAAATCAAAAAATAAATTAACGAAAATAATTACTTATTTAAAGAATTGCAAATTATATTATTCGAAAAGCACTTTTTAATTAATTTAATAACTTATTTGGCATCATAATACGTAAAGTATTAATTTAATTCAACGCATTATTAAAATTTGTAAATAATCACATAAATTCCAATAAAATAGTTATTAAAAATTTGTCAAGAATAAATATAATAATTATTACCTTTAACTAACTTAATATTAATTCCTTGAGATGGATATACACGATGTGCATATAAAGAACCTTCTTGATATGTGATGTCTTGAAAATCTTCAGTGACAAAATTATAATCTTTTCCAATAACTTCTGTAATGACTGGTTCGGCATTTTCAATTTTTTCTCTCAAATCCCTTAATGTCGTTTCATTATCGTCTTTTATTTTGATAAATCCGATGCATTCTCTAGAACCGTATTCGTCGGTTACCATGTAAACGTAATATTTTCTATCGGGTTTTGGTTGGATTTCTACAAAAGATCGAATTAAGTATTTATGGATAATTAATTAAAAATTTGCAAACGAAAACAATACACACTGGGAGGAATAATAGGAGTAGGATTGACGACTGGTGTAGGTGGTGGTCTTACTGATTCTTCAACGTCGTCAATGGGACTTATTGCTCCGGGTAAATAGTCAGCATCGTTCATAGCACTGAAATTTTCCATTTATAGAATTTTATTAATTTTTTAAATAATTATTTCGAACATTATATATTTAAATTACTAGCGAAATTAATTTTAAATCTTTTCAACTTTAATATTAGTTCGGCCTATAAATTAGTCATCGTCCAAAACTTACTAGAAAATTTCTAATTGTATTGAGCAAATTTAAATATTTTTATTCTTATATTAAAACAGAACATTTTAAAATATTTATTTATGTGTAGAACCAATTTATCAAACAGTATTTTCAATTTTATTATAAAAATATTTAAAAATTGCATTTATTTTATCTTAAGCTCAATTGCATATATAAAATTTAATATAACTTGTTTTGACAAAGAGAAAATAAACTTTCAAACTGTATTCTAAGTGAGTACGACAAACCAACTATTTCATTATGAGATTATTACATACCACAATTTATATTATATTGAAAATTCAGAATTAACAGAATGTCTTATTAAATAATTTTGCGAGATGAATTCTATTCACATATACAATACATAAAATTGTTTTTGCAGATTTTTATAAATGGTATATTAAGTATTGGATGAGTTATGTAACATTTATTCTTTTAGTATTACTAGTTTTCGTGAAAAGCTGAAAATATTGATTCTGCTGACGTTGAGTTTGAGAAATATTTTAAAATTCAATGGTCTAAGTTTATTTCAATAAAACCACAATAATGAGATGATGCGGGCTATAAAAACTTTTGGCGTCTTAACAAATAACGTAATAACATTAATTATTATAACATATGCTAGAATAATAAATTGTCAAATAAATTACGGAAAAATTATATTAAATTTTTTATTAAAATAATAAATACTCTGTACATAACTCGGACAACGATAATAAAAGAACACGTATTTAACGTTTCATTTAAATAACTTACTTTCTACTACTAGCAGAATATGTTCTGCTAGGAGGCTTCCATACATCCTCGACTTCATTCTGCCTCTGCTCGTCGTAAGCAAATTCCTTTTCTTCTTCTTCCTCATGTTGAGGAAATTGTCTAGCCGAATGTGGGGCACTACCGTATCTGGATTCGTAAGGCGGATTATCTCTTTGATTGCAACAGCAATCTAGGGTACCACATGTACAACGTGGATCACGGGAAGAGTTTCTCCCACTGATTGGTGTCGAGTATCTGTCCGCCTCGTCCTCCAGCCTTCTCTTCTCGTCCTCTACGGTAAACACCGAATGATCGAGCAGGGCAGCCTTCTCGTTTCCCGACAGATTAGCAGCTTTTTCATTATACATCCTATCGGGTTCTCCATCGAAATTCTTTTCCATCATATGAATACTAGAATTTCCTATAAAAATTGAACATCGTATCATCCCACACAAAAATAATATCTGTTTTTCGTTTTAATTTAATTCTAAGGACTATTTCTGACTTTAAAATGTGTAAATAAATTTTTTAATTTGAAACATTTCAAAATACAATTGTTTCATTAAATATAGTACTTTAATACTCCAATTTTTAAAATGTATAATAAAAATATGATTAAATATATTTATACATTTAAAATAAATTATAATTTCTTATGAAAATAATTATTCAAAATCTTGACTGTGTTTTGCGTACGCCATTGTAGAAGCTTCGATTATTGATTATCGATAAACATCATTTGGAGCACGTATCGATTTATTGTAAAAGGTAATAAACTGACTTCGTTGGTTGTAATTTTACAGCGTAACTTTGCAAGTTTTTAATTTTATAATTATAAAAATAATTTAAAATGTATAGACATTTCTTAACTAGAATTAAGAAAATTCACTTAAAATTTTTACATTTTAAATAGTTATAGTTGCTGATTATTATAAAATCATATATTTTATTTTACAATGGCATACTTTTAACACAGCAAGATTAAATACTAAAATAGTATATTAAAATCAATATTAATGTTATGTAATTGATATTTTTGATAAATTTAAAAAATATTATTATATGTATATACATATATTAAAGTATCTAAAAATATCAAGTTACGCTGTAAAGATGAGGTTACACATAGAAAGCAAATATATATTAACTCTTACCTCGACAACACTTTGAAGTCAGTTTCAATTAATGTGAGGGAAAAAAAATGTTTTAAATATGGGTTAAAAGGAACTTTTAAAAAATTATAAAAAAGCTTCTACAAGGTTGTAAACAAAATTTATGCATTTTTGAAAATACATTTTATTTTTATGCAGAAGTTATGTAAATTTTCGAAAATATTTATTATAACACACGATTCTGAGAAGATTCTTGAAAAATTTATTTACATTCACGATTCTGCAAGTAGACTATATTTATTCGAACTCTTTAATTGAAAAAAATATTATATTAAATTAAAAAAATAAGTATCTATAATATAACACAGACTAATTTAATTCGAAATATTTTGCTTAAATTAATTTATTTTAAATTATCTACAAACAATTGATATGGCTAATATACATAAATTTATCTACAATTTTTTTTTATTAATTTCTTTTTCTACAATATCTTTAATCTTAAAATTTCAAATTCTCTTGTCTTTCTTCCATTTAAGTGAAATTCTAACCTGATAATAATCGATCGCTTCCTTCTTGCCTAGCTTTGCAATGAGTGTGCAAACCTGTAAATATTTGGAATACAAATTCGATGATTAAACTTGTTATGAATACGTTGGTATGTGCAGGACATTACTTCTGGTGATTTCACAAACGGACAATTCAAACATTTAATATACAAAAAGACTTCATTGATATTTGTACAAAAACACATCTCCACTGATATTTTATTTTGAACATAAACTACAAAGTTGGGACATTTATTTATTACTGTTTTGTGGATTCAAGCGTGAGCTTCTTACAAGGGGAAAAATTACAATATTAAAATGCATATTACAACATAATCATTATTATTTAACATAAATGTTATAAGGAGTGAAAAAACACTATATTCAAAATATCACTTCTAAATATCACTTTTGGTAGCTGTTATTATGATCTATGTATGTATATCTCTTTAATCCGACATTAACTTCGGTAGACTATCATTACAGCTTTCAGGTTAGACACTTATTGTTTCCACATATGCATTTCGGACTTATATAAATGTTAAGTCCCTCTTCAGTGCAATACTGCAAATTATTAAAAAACACAATTGACAAACATGACAAAATTGTGTTTTTTAATAATTTGTAGTATTGCACTGAAGAGGGACTTAACATTTATATAAGTCCGAAATGCATATGTGAAAACAATAAAAGAAGTGTCTAACCTGAAAGCTGTAATAATAGTCTACCGAACTTAATGTCGGATTAGAAACATACATACATAGAACAAAATATCACTGTTTTAAATAAATCATATATTAAAAATTCTCTGGTGATACTTTCATCCCGTAAATGTTACTTTAAGTTATATAAACTAGGACAAGATGTAAACAAATGGATTAGCACAGATTCAGTTTTGTTACTACAATATGGGCTTATTAATTATTTCTGAATACGGCGAGGAAAGTTCACTTGAACTAGAGCTTACCATCCTAAGATAAACTCAATGATAAAAGACTAGTACACAATGCGGTGACAATAATAATTTCTCGGGAGAAATATAACGACCTATGAACATAATACAGAATTTCTTCAATCGCAATTGAATCATTAACAATTTAATAATTTAATAGTTTATGAAGAAATCAAAAACTTGTTTTAAAATTATAATATTCTAAAATGCTTTACTTATATTTTTTCAAAAATTTTTAATGCACTGTTTTATTTTTTTTCTTTTTTTAAAGATATATAAAATCTTCGCCAAACCATGAACTAGATCAAAACGACTTATTTTATAATTAGTTACCAAATTGCATATCTGAGAAGAAGTCAGAATTATGTCAATTAAATCCTAATGTAATAATTTGACATTACTTTCTTGACAGGACTTTTCTATTGACGTAGCGCCATTTCAACATGGAAACTTTAAAAAACAAGTTTATAAGTTAATCTTTCAGTTTTTAAAATTAACACTGTGTCCTAATTTCTATTTGGATAAAAAATGAAATTATTAAAATTAGATAATTTTATAGTTGTCCAAATAGAATATAATAGGAAAGTGTTTAGAAATATCGTAGTAATTTTAGATTATTACAGATATCGTAATAATTTTATACTATTTACATAAATTTCAAATTTTTATGGATTATTAGAAAAATTAGAAGATATAACAACGGAATTCTTTTGATATTGATTTACGCTGTTTGGTTATTCTATTCAATAATGCTCGAATTGGATCAGAGTTAAATACGGTTAATCAAGAGTGTTATAGACAATGTTATAATGGTAACATCATAAATCAAAAGAGGGGAAAAAGTTTGTTGACTTCACGAAAATCTTTAATCTACGACTATATATTGCGAATGGTCCGGCTAACATTACATTTTTGACATGGAGATTTTGTCACTGACTTGATATTAGATCTACTAAGCGAAAACTTGGTAACTTTTTCTGGTAAATTTTTTCGTTCTGAAATAGTAGGAATCTGATAATTTTCACAGAAGTCATTCCTGAGAAATTTTCCTTTTGATTTATAATCTTATCATTAGAAAATCGAATATTAAGAACATCCTTTCTATGGTAAAGTGACCTAACTCTTTTCCAGTTTGAACATTAGAATCACCCGTTAACTTAAGATTATATAAAAAAGAGAATTTTGTTATAATATCCTCTAATTCTTCTAATAATCCATAAAAATTTGAAATATGTAAATACTATAAAATTACTGGATATGCTTGAACTCTAAACACTTTCGGAAAATATTCTATTTGGACGACTATAAAATTATCTGCTCATCTTAATAATTTTACTTCGTCCAGTTCTTCATTAACAATTAGTAAAAGATTCCCAGAAGGTCTTCCAGGATCAAAATGTGTAGTAGCTTATCGTTCAAATACATTCATTCTAGGATTGATACATTTAATTTGTAAATTGGCTGATATACCCTTAAGCTCGTAATTTTGAACTTTGATTGAATGTGATTTCGTNCTTTTCTATTGACGTAGCGCCATTTCAACATGGAAACTTTAAAAAACAAGTTTATAAGTTAATCTTTCAGTT
Organism: Centruroides sculpturatus; assembly: GCF_000671375.1. Lineage (NCBI taxonomy): Eukaryota > Metazoa > Arthropoda > Arachnida > Scorpiones > Buthidae > Centruroides > Centruroides sculpturatus. Next base: position 2,635 of record NW_019387566.1, on the reverse strand, counting down.
TTTAAAATTAACACTGTGTCCTAATTTCTATTTGGATAAAAAATGAAATTATTAAAATTAGATAATTTTATAGTTGTCCAAATAGAATATAATAGGAAAGTGTTTAGAAATATCGTAGTAATTTTAGATTATTACAGATATCGTAATAATTTTATACTATTTACATAAATTTCAAATTTTTATGGATTATTAGAAAAATTAGAAGATATAACAACGGAATTCTTTTGATATTGATTTACGCTGTTTGGTTATTCTATTCAATAATGCTCGAATTGGATCAGAGTTAAATACGGTTAATCAAGAGTGTTATAGACAATGTTATAATGGTAACATCATAAATCAAAAGAGGGGAAAAAGTTTGTTGACTTCACGAAAATCTTTAATCTACGACTATATATTGCGAATGGTCCGGCTAACATTACATTTTTGACATGGAGATTTTGTCACTGACTTGATATTAGATCTACTAAGCGAAAACTTGGTAACTTTTTCTGGTAAATTTTTTCGTTCTGAAATAGTAGGAATCTGATAATTTTCACAGAAGTCATTCCTGAGAAATTTTCCTTTTGATTTATAATCTTATCATTAGAAAATCGAATATTAAGAACATCCTTTCTATGGTAAAGTGACCTAACTCTTTTCCAGTTTGAACATTAGAATCACCCGTTAACTTAAGATTATATAAAAAAGAGAATTTTGTTATAATATCCTCTAATTCTTCTAATAATCCATAAAAATTTGAAATATGTAAATACTATAAAATTACTGGATATGCTTGAACTCTAAACACTTTCGGAAAATATTCTATTTGGACGACTATAAAATTATCTGCTCATCTTAATAATTTTACTTCGTCCAGTTCTTCATTAACAATTAGTAAAAGATTCCCAGAAGGTCTTCCAGGATCAAAATGTGTAGTAGCTTATCGTTCAAATACATTCATTCTAGGATTGATACATTTAATTTGTAAATTGGCTGATATACCCTTAAGCTCGTAATTTTGAACTTTGATTGAATGTGATTTCGTTGATTTGTATGCAACGAAATCACATTTCATATTTAACTTTAACATCTTTGCTGTCGAAATAATCTTATTTTGTTTTTTAGCATAGCTAAAAACAATTCGAGTGCTACTTTCCTCAAATATTTATCTTTAGTTTCTAATCCTCATATAACTTTACTTTCAGTTATTATATACAGCATTTATAATGTATATATAATACATTATATAATGTAAATATAAAGCATTCTTACTCTAACGTTTAACCTTAAAATTAAATAATTCATCGAGGCATATTTCCGTTCGACTCAGACGTTCATCCTTATGTAAATTAGTCGACCAGCTGCCCTTTAAAACTGCTATATTTGAAGTTGAAATTATCTTATTAAATCTTTCTACGAAATATGAAAGTATCTTTTTCGGAATTTGCTTATAAAAATTCGGAAACGATAAAAATAAGCTCCACGTTCGCAGTTTTATAAGTCAGTCCAGGAATCTTCATCACTTTCACAGTCAAAGACTGAACATTAGAATTGGGAAAGATACGCAATGTAGGATGATGACTTTTTTCTATTCCCCTTAAAAGTAATAAATTTCATATTGTAGCTTGGAAAAAAAATATTTCTCATATTATCTATCCACTAAATTCATTCAGATTTAGTAAAAAAGTCACCAACAAAAATCTTTAATGCAAGAGTTCCCATTATTTATTTTAAAAAATATTATTAGACATTTCAAAACTATCTTTCATATATTACTTTAACATAATTACAAAAAATATAACTAGTTAACACACAACATAAAAATCATACATATATTTATATACAGAAAATATTCATTTTTAATCACATATACATTTTTATAACTGTATTTATGAATATAGAGTGTATATTCACAAAGTAGAATAAATTTTAATCTTTGATATTTAACAGACAAACATTGAAACTGTTTACATGTGCAATTTTAAAAATAAAATATAGAAAATGAAATGAAGTTTTAGTTACAAATAACATTAATTTATTAATTATGAATAAGTTAATTATAAATATTTATTTTTACTAAATAAATGAATAAGTTTTATCATTTTATCTTAAAAATAATTATAAGTTTACATAATTCACTTGGAAATTAAAATAGTATATGAAATAAACTTACTTTGTTTACTTTTACAGTAGCAGTAAATTACAAAACCAATGAATAATAAAACCAAAATTCCATTAATGACAATGGCTGCAATCCAAGCTGTTGGCGTTCCTTCCTCCTTTTTTTCTTCCTTGTTAACGTCATCAGTTTTGTTAGGTTCTTGTGTCGCTGTTTCTGAGGTGTCTCTTTTAATTATATTTGACTAAAATACAATGAAATAAAACGTAAACAAAGACCAGTTAAAGAATATTTCATTTGCATAATCTCCGTAAACTTTTATAATTTGGAAAGAAACAACTTTTGTTATGCTTAATTCAAAGTTCTAAATTTAAATTTAAACCAATATTTAATTATAATTAAGTAAAAATATACTTGAGGCATATCCGCATCCACTCTTTGTACGTTCCATTGTTTATTTTTTTCTACATTAAAAGTCTTTTCTTTACTTTTAATGTCTTATATAAAATCTTCGCCAAACCATGAACTAGATCA
>NW_019387565.1:0-10209 GCF_000671375.1 Centruroides sculpturatus | reverse complement strand
GTTACATTGAAGATCGATGAACAATCTGAATACCGTTGACTCAAGTAAATTAATTGTGTTCATCAGTTATCTTCATCGATGTTATCATTAAAATCATATTACCAAATCACATAAATTGTAATGTAAGAACTTGATAAGAATGAAACTTGTAATTTCTTTGATTCAAAAAATGCCGATAAAAATTTTTATCAAAGCTACAGGTGATGTAGCTTTGTGTAATAATAATAATTTTTTTTATCAGGCACTGGACCAGTGCCTAACTAAACTAATATGTTTTTGCAACAAACTCTTCTACATTTCATATTAAAATGCTTGTAACGCAACAAATTTTTCTTGTATATAAGTGTTACTTGTAACTTGTTACAACAAATTATATGCAATGGCTTTTTCCGAAATTGCAATAGTCGCATGCAATGTACTGTACAGTACCTGTGCAGTAATTGCTGCAACTTTTGATAAAATTGCAGCAACGTACTTTACATCGCTATTTCTGAGTCAGTGTCGCTTCAGAGAAGTTTTCCTGTAGTTTCTATTGCAAGGATTGCGTGTGGCCGTGAGAAACCAGCCAATCATAATCTAGTATTGACTAACACTATAGGTGATGCCATCCTTGGTCGAAGCCGAAAGGAAAAATTAAAAATAAATAAACTATGGCTGCTATATGAAAACAAACTATAGATACTATCAAACATCCTCTCTTGAATGCTAAGAATTGCACAATGGTATAGAAGATTGCAATAATGCATGTCTGTTGTGCTATACAATTGTATACCATAATCTTGAGACATGCCAAAAAGCAATAAACCAACTGCATAATTTGCTGTAAAGCATTAATCTATAATTGTTGTAATAAACAGCAAATTCTGCTAAATTCACTTGATTTAATGTCCTTAACTCGTATTTTATTTTAAAATTATCAACGTGGACTTCTCGGATTAATAGGGCTATTATACTGGTGTATTGGCTATTAACAAAAGGAGTTCTAATCAGAAAATCTTTATTTTTCACCTGTAGTAGGTGAAAAATAAAGATTTTCTTTATTTTTCACCTATATTACATACAAATATTTAATAAAATTACAATAATTTAAAAGGCCCGACAATAAAATATTAAAACTTACAGATTTCTTGTATCCAATTACTTCAAAATATGTATAAATCACACTAAATATATTTGAATAATTATTTTAAATTTAATTTATTTAATGAACAAGTTGTAATTCTTATGTTTTGTATTTGTAATTTACTAATGACTCAAAAATTCTTATTCTGAGTAATCGATATATGATTCCATTTAAATTAATCACTAATACAAACAAATATTGACAATTTATAGTTAAATAGTTTTCTAATATTAATCATTAAAATTGTTTTTTTTTTCAAANATATAGGTGAAACTGGTCGTACATTAGAGACACGTATTAAAGAACACGAAGCTGCCATTAGATTAAATTATAACAACTCTCCCTGGTATAACCATATTAAAAATAGTAAATGTAAAATTGATAGAAATAATATTAAAATCTTACACACAGAAAAAAATATATATAAAAGAAAATTCAAAGAACATATTGAAATAATAAAAAATAAAAACAATAATTTAATAAATATCTCTAATGGCATGCAAATAGAACAACAGTGGTACGACATCATAGAGGGCGTGGCAATAGACCAATAAAAAATTTTTTTGTGATACTTAACACTAAAAGAATGATTGTAAAGGTTACTTTGTGTAAGTTACCTAGTGTAAGTTGACATTTGTGCATTTACAATATTAGAAAGAAAGAAACCTGTATGTATACTTTTATAAAATCTTTGTACAACTTGCTTGTTACGATGTTTATTCATATTGTCATTGTAAATTGTTATTTATAGAAATGTTTAATTATTGCGAACCCAAATCTAAAAATATTGAGTGTTTTTCAAAGCATATTAAACCAAAAAAAGGTCAGTGTGCATATTTTATAAAAATACCCTTTTCCTTTTTTGAAATATTTACCACTTAGTTTTTATTTATTTTGTTTTTATAGCGATAATTTCATCATATTACTTTTTACTCCTTGTACTGTTGTTTTAGTAAGTAACGATCCAACTGTATGAAAAAGGAAATGTGTAAAACCCTTTGAGAACACTGAAGAGGAACCGGAAATGTTATACCGGTTCGAAATGCATATGTGAAAACTAATAAAAGAATTTATTAACCTTTGCTGTGAGATAGTCTACCAAAAGGATTAAAGAGACAAAAAATTCACAAACAAAAGTACAACTTTCCATCACAACTCCAACCTTGAAAATAACTTTAAATGTCGTGACTGTGTCAACCATCCCTTAGATATAATTTTGTTTATAATGTGATTAAATTTAAAAATGACCATAATTATTGACATGGTTTTTCATGTTCTTCAAAGTTAGTATGAATATCTTTAATGGAATTCCAAGCTCTCTCCGGTGATTCCAACTAACAATACAGCCGATTCCATTGTTGAGATGAAATCACTTTTTTCAAAATAAACTAATCTACTGCTAACTAATTGGGAATACATGAGTAATTTTCTACATTGTTTGTAGTTCTCAGATCAGGCTGTAGTTAATCATTCAATATCCTCTTCGATTTCATTTTATTAAATGAACAACTCTTATTTAGGAAATGAAACGTCTTTTTAGCCGGAAAATTTTAAATCATTTCCTATCATATCCATAAACTGTAGGTTCTGGGATTATATTACTGATATAGTCCTTCCAACAGTTGGCAATTATCAAACCAGATTAAACAATTGTAGGGAGAAACTGCTTTATTAGTTTTAGTAGTTAACTCAAGTGAGTTAATTCTTTTTATATCCCCTTGAGTATTGGGTATTCCTTTCTCCGCTACGAATGGTTCAAAAGTGGTTTAGTCTGGTTTTACAACTGCCAACTAATGTTGAGAGGTCTATAAATAAACTGACTGTAAGGCTAAGACTCCACTAGCGTAAAAACGGACGTAAAACCCCTCGCCGTAAAAGCTTTTAATCATGTGACCATATTTTACGACCTGCTCAGGCGTAAAATATTTTACGGAGAGGGGTTTTACGCCGTTTTTACGGTAGTGGAGTCTCGGCCTAATACAGTACTTCCGTTTTGCTGGTCCTCCTATCTAACTGTAAGGGATGAAATTACTTTTGTAACTTGAATCATCATAAGCTATCATCATTCCTGCCATACATTGTATGGCAGGAATGATCTTAGGGCGAAAAGACAAAAACGAAATAAGCTATCATCATTCCTGCCATACATTGTATGGCAGGAATGATGATAGCTTATTTCGAGGCAGGAATCATCATAATGTTATCATCACCAATACATTATGGCAGGAATCATCATAAGCTATCACAAGGTATTATCAATCACCAATACATTATGGTAGGAATCATCATAAGCTATCATCATTCCTGCCATACATTGTATGGCAGGAATGATGATAGCTTATGATGATTCAAGTTACAAAAGTAATTTCATCCCTTACAGTTAGATAGGAGGACCAGCAAAACGGAAGTACTGTATTAGGCCGAGACTCCACTACCGTAAAAACGGCGTAAAACCCCTCTCCGTAAAATATTTTACGCCTGAGCAGGTCGTAAAATATGGTCACATGATTAAAAGCTTTTACGGCGAGGGGTTTTACGTCCGTTTTTACGCTAGTGGAGTCTTAGCCTTACAGTCAGTTTATTTATAGACCTCTCAACATTAGTTGGCAGTTGTAAAACCAGACTAAACCACTTTTGAACCATTCGTAGCGGAGAAAGGAATACCCAATACTCAAGGGGATATAAAAAGAATTAACTCACTTGAGTTAACTACTAAAACTAATAAAGCAGTTTCTCCCTACAATTGTTTAATCTGGTTTGATAATTGCCAACTGTTGGAAGGACTATATCAGTAATATAATCCCAGAACCTACAGTTTATGGATATGATAGGAAATGATTTAAAATTTTCCGGCTAAAAAGACGTTTCATTTCCTAAATAAGAGTTGTTCATTTAATAAAATGAAATCGAAGAGGATATTGAATGATTAACTACAGCCTGATCTGAGAACTACAAACAATGTAGAAAATTACTCATGTATTCCCAATTAGTTAGCAGTAGATTAGTTTATTTTGAAAAAAGTGATTTCATCTCAACAATGGAATCGGCTGTATTGTTAGTTGGAATCACCGGAGAGAGCTTGGAATTCCATTAAAGATATTCATACTAACTTTGAAGAACATGAAAAACCATGTCAATAATTATGGTCATTTTTAAATTTAATCACATTATAAACAAAATTATATCTAAGGGATGGTTGACACAGTCACGACATTTAAAGTTATTTTCAAGGTTGGAGTTGTGATGGAAAGTTGTACTTTTGTTTGTGAATTTTTTGTCTCTTTAATCCTTTTGGTAGACTATCTCACAGCAAAGGTTAATAAATTCTTTTATTAGTTTTCACATATAATAAAAGAATTTATTAACCTTTGCTGTGAGATAGTCTACCAAAAGGATTAAAGAGACAAAAAATTCACAAACGAATAAATACAGCTATAACCAGAATATTGTACTTTTGTTTTTACTCTTTCCGCCCTGTAGGCACTAAGAGGACCTCTTATTAGCAAACGCATTATGGTGTGGCTTGGTTGAGCCTTGTTTTTTTTTCTTTCTTTCATTTTCCTTTCATAAATTTTACTTCCGGCCTTTGTTTTGTTGACCTCACCGTAATTGGTTGACCCAATGGTCCGATGGGTCACTAGAGTATAGGGGGTGACACCGGATTGGTTTGTTTGTTTGTTTAGTTAGTTATGGCAACACAACACTTGAGCGATGCCTTTCGGGAGGTCTTTTTAAGAGAAACTGGCTCCTATTTAGGCATTACAGACGTGGAGAAAACCCGGAAAACTCCATTTGGCCAGCCCGTCCGAGCGAGGCGCGAACCCACGACTGAACTCTCAGTATTCAGGGAACGAAGACCGCTTGGCCACTGGTGAGCCATGACACCGGATTGGTCAAAATTGATTGGGCCGAGAGGAAAGGGGAAAAATCATCATTGTTAGAGAAGAGCTGGGAAAGAGAAGACATAAGTGTCAGCGAATACGGAAAGAAGACTCCTCTGGAACAACGGACTCGAGGTTCATTTTTTTGCCAGTCACCCCCTTTTGATTTTTTTTTTCTATCAAAAATCAATTCTTCTAATTCTTATCAACCCCATCTTGATCGAGGGCCCTTTATTTTGTATATTCAGTTAAGTTATAGTTAAGATAGATGTAAGTTAGAATAAGTTCTTTGTTTTGTAGGTACGTCCAAATCAACCGGTTGTATTGTTACGATTGGTCCCAAGGATCTTTGTAATTTCCTAGTTTATAAGTATTTATAATTGTTTCTTCGGAAACTATAGGTATTAACTGTAAATTATAAACTTTTTAATTTTATCAACGCCGAGTGATTCTTCGGATTCTTGTCATTTGCCTCGGCTATAATGGGTTCGGCCAGCCCCACATTAGGCCTGGCCGGCATATGCGGTCGGACCACTCCCGAAAAATCCCAGGGGATTTTTCAACTCGTCCCGATTCGATTCCGGGTTCCCCAGAGCGGTAGGTAATTGGTTGTCAAATCGCCTGATTATTGAAAATTAAACGTTTTGACAGTTGATCACTTAAAAATGCTATTTTAATAAGTTGCACGCCCACGCTGGATTATAGTAACTAGTGATTTGATACGAAATATATGAATAACAAATATAATATCAAAATAAAATTTTCATATATTTTTTTATTCTTGTTAAGCTTTCGTTTGTATTTTGTATTTTTTAAAACAACTTCATTTGTATAATCTGACAACAAACGAGTATGGCAATCATCGCATGGTAAACGATCGTAAATGACAACATATATATTTTTTTTATTTACATTAAAACAATCGTTAATACATAAAATAATTATTTTAATATTGTAACAAATATAAAATTAGATATTTTAATTACTTTCAGTGTTATTAACTTAAAAAAAAAGATAAAAAAACAAAAAAAAAATTCGAAACAGCAAATGGCGCTTCGATCGCTAATCGTATTATATTCCCTAGAAGTGTCAATCTAGAACTGTAAACAAGAATTGAACCATTTAAAATATAATTGTTTACCGATTTGTGATAATTATCTGCACATATGTCAACCAATAGTAAAGGTGAGCTGTGATTTAAACGTGCAAATAAATATTACTGACGGATTTTATAATTATTTCAACTTGTCGCTTATGGAATGATTCCCTTTAATTTACACACATTTAAATGGCTTCACCACAAGAGTTTCTTAACCCTCTTTTTTTTAATTTCGAAATTTCGTATTAAAATATAAAATTCTAACGAAGAAACGAATTTTTTCTGATAAGGAAATTGGGATTATGTATTTTATTCTGACACAATTTTTATAATCAGTTGCTGCATCTGGTTTGTTCTTTCATTTTGCTATTTGATTAACATTTATAGCATATATAACATGAGATATTTACAATTTTTCTTTAAATTAAATTGAAGAAACAGTGTTGATATAGAGTTAGACATTACATTTGTTTAAAAAAGAAGATTAAATAAGCATTAAAATAATACATATATGTTTTATTACTAAGTGGAGAGCTTCCCTTTTGATGGTAATCATGACCCTAAAAAATAAAAAAAGGTGTTGTAGGAAATGTTATGCTTGGATGATTTTTACCTCAAGAAGCTTTATCCTTATATTGTTTTTTTGCTTTTAGAGAATATTTTTATGACCCTAATTCCCTGCCAGTCATTAATCTAACTTTTTATTTTTTATATCAGTTTATTCATAAAAATAATATCAGATTTTGAGAATTTAGTATGTTTAACATGTTAAATTGTTGTGTAATTATATATAATACTTGCACAACAATTTATAACATCAATATAGTAACAGTAAATGTACTATATACATTGTAAAAAAGAAGTTTAAATTATATTTAGAATTGCAAATTCTTATAAAATTTTCCTTCTTTTTTTTATATTCTGTTAAGTTCTAAAGTTAAACATTTAAACTTAAATTAGAGTTGTGTTTTTATTTTGGAGAATATTTATACTTTATTATTATTGTTTTATATATATAATTCTTCATAGATATCATTTGATTAAAAAATAATAATTTATTTCCAATATGACATAGGATAGATATTATTTTACATAATAGTGTTTTGAATAAGATATAAACTGTAAAGTATTTTCAACGGAATATAAGTTAAAGTTGAAATTCTTAGTAAGCATGTGTGTTTCTAATGTAGAACTATCGTTTTGATTTTTTTACATTTGATTTGAATTTATGGGTTTAAATAACATTTAAAACCAAAATTAAGTAATATAGTTACTACAAAATGTCATCTATATAAACAGTGTGGCAAACTGGATACTTATTATATTAAACAATCAGATATTTGTTTTTTAATACAGGATACAATATTTTGAAATATGGTGTTCTATTTCCTACATTTTATATATGTTAATTTTTAAATATGTGTACATTCTATTTTGTATTCTGTATTAGTTATATTCTCGATTGCCTGAAAAGGTCTAAAAATGACTGAAAACATTAGTATGTAATAAGATAAGTTTGCTGGACATACAAAGGTGACTGTTTAATATAAAATGTCATCAAACTTAAGTATTTAAGACAGCTTTATAATATTTTATGATATCTGTATTTGTTAGACATACAAAAGAATTTGGACACTAAATATTTGACCAAAACCTAATAAATAATATAAATTAAATACTAAAAGTCCAAAGTATTTATGATAAATTTAAAGGACACATTCTCAACTTTCTATAATTTTCGAGAGCAATTATCTGATAATATTTAGATGACTTGTACATGAATTGAAAAAATGAGAAAATATTTATTTTTGAATGAAAAGAGTTGATGTATAATGCTATAAACTATTATTTCTGTATATCTCTTCAGATACTAAAAATTATATACAATGTTAGTTAGCAGTTTTCTGATATTTAAAACTTGCAAGGATCATAGGTTTTGGAGAAAACTAAATTTTTATAATTAACAGCTAATACTGATTTGATAAATCTTTAGAATTTCAGAATCTTTTGAAATCCATATTGGATTTAGTAATAATAATAATTTCAGCTATATTTTGAAACCAAACAAACTTCAGTCTTTTATGAGAAGACTAGCAGATAAGCCTGGCATTGCCTGGGCAAAAAAATAATAAAAACAAAGATTAACGTTATTAGATTATTTTGTAATTCTAACACATCTATTATATTATATTATTATATAGTATTTCATTTATATAACTACAAAGTACTAAGGGTTTATTACACTAAGTAACCAATCTAACACATTTAAAAAATTCTTTATTCTTTTACTGTACATAATTTAAAGAATTTTTTAAATGTGTTAGATTAGTCACTTGGTGTGATAAACCCGTATGCAAGATAACCTTTGTAGTTTTATAAATCAAATACTATAATATAACAAACATTAAATGAAAATCATATAGAGAGTTTGGTTATTTCAGTGTACCTTTGTCATGTTTAATGCACTACTCGGATGGTACAAAATGGCACAATTTCATTGGTCAAGCAATTGAAAATATATCTTAAATGTTTTAAGATATCATATTTTTTTCTAATGTTTAGTCTAAGAAACTGGACCATTCACAGCCAAATATTAAATGGTAATCTGCCAATGAATCAAATTTTGAGAAAAGTGGACCAAATATTTAAATTCTGCATACTCAAAAACCAATTAAAACATATTTTGTGCTGGGTAGTAACCTTGTATTATGCAATTTTCTTATTCAAATGTCACCATACCGCTGATCTGAGAGAAAGAAAGGACTTTTTTTTTTCTTAACTCTTTCTGCCCTGTTGGCACTAAGAAGGCCTCTTTCAACAAACCCATTATGGATTTGACTATGCCCACAATAGGGCAACCAGGTGGTAAGGGATGAGGCCCAACGTATTTAGATGGACCACTCCCTGAAAAATTCCTGAGGATTTTTTGACCTGTTTGAATTCAATCTTGGGTCCCCCAGAACAGTAGGCTCAGAACCTTGACTGCTCGGCCATTTAGCAATCTCAAAGAAGGGACTGTTGCAGAAAGGTATTGAAGTAATTTGACCAAAAGTAGTCATTGTTTTCCTCCTGGAAGGGAAGATGGTCAGTGACCACTAATTAATACTGGTCTACTATTAATTAATATTTGAAAAGTGATCCATGTTGTATAGATTGTGATGGCCTTGCATGTGATCAAATTTGCTAACTTTAATGTCTGAAAGACTTTATGTAAAATAAAGTCTTTCAGACATTAAAGTTTGTTTAAATAAAAAAAAAAAAAATGTGAGAACAATTGCTTTTATATGATGATAAAGTGTGGGAAGTATGTTCTGTAAATATCACGTTTATAGAAAAATTATTGGGCTGCAAGTTGAAAAAATTGTAGACCTATGGATTCTGACTGTCGTCTGCCTGTTTGTCTGTCCTTCCTTAATCTCAAGAAAGGAATTAGATAGATGAAAGTTGAGACCAGATATGGAAAGCTTAGAGGCAAGAGGCTAAGATTATTAACTATTGGCAAGCGCCAAATCCGACAGAGGGCGCTGTTTTTGAGCCAAGATGGTTGCCGAAACAGGTAAGGAGCCGACCACGTGTTTGTTCAGTGCCTGAACCGATTTAGTTTCTATCGGTGACGACTACTGCGAGGACTAAATGAAGAACAAATCATTGAATTTATGTCAAATTCTAGACTATATCGGCGACAGGAAACGTTGTCTTGTAGAACGTGAAGTCGTTTTGGATATATGTGACGTACACACACACACACACACACACACAAAACATAATGTGTGCTACAAACTTTTGACTGGCCTATGTTGTATAAGTGCTGAATGACTCAGCAGGGCAGCCTTCAGATTGGCACTAATTTTAATTGTTATGTTAAATAAAACTTTGTTTTTATATTGGAACATTGTGTATACTGCTTAAAATATTTAAATACTTCTCACCTGTAACGTGTAATAAACATGCTATCACATGTTTACAAAAACCCGACAGCTCCGCTTTGCACGTGCATTCTCCCTGTAATTGAGATGTATTAAAATGCCAATATCTGAGATTGCAACATTAAAGCAACAACATGAACTTCGGTGTTGTTGTTAGTTTAATCCACAAAATACGATGTG
>NW_019387564.1:0-10128 GCF_000671375.1 Centruroides sculpturatus | reverse complement strand
TTTAAATTATTAAATCTAATAAGAAATGACACCTAATGCCTCCCTCTAGTAACAAATTATTTAGTAATTAATTTAAAATGATGACAATATAATAGCCCGATATAATCTGGTAGTTGTTGGCTTATTATAAATGACAGTTATCTTTCCATAACATACAAGTTGTAAGTTTCAGGAAATCTAGTAATTGATTCTCTCACAGAACTATTTAAATATTGTTTCAGAGTATCTTATTTATAATGTTAAAGATAGTTTAAGGAAAACAATTAGAAGAATGAATTAATGTTTAATGTTCTGCAAATTTTTTTTCATTTAATTCTTAGTTTTTACTACAGATTTTATCGTCACTACTTTGACATCAATTGCTAGACATCACGCGACGACAAAACTAAATACATCAAAAATTTGCAAACCTTTTATAAATGGTAATCCAAAATTTGAACGTTTGAATGACGTAAAAAGAACTCTTGCAGATGCACGCGAACGTCTGAACGTCTTCAGGCAAAATGTACTCCGCCAAAAGATACCAAAGATCTAAAGGATAATCCACACCAGCTGTAGAATCTGTAGTTGTATTATCTTTCTTCTTTGTACCTTTTTCTGAAAATATATTTTTTTCCATTACTTAAACTAAATTGTTGAAACTGGAATAAAATTGAGAATAAAACTTTCTTATTGAGTAAAGTTAAAAATGTGTAATGAATGCTTTTAAAAAAATCCAGCAACATTTGGTGGCGTCATCTGTTATCATATTTTACTAAAAATTTTTTTATGTTTTTATTTCTAACTATTATAAAATGGTGAAAAGCTTAATTTTGAGGGTAAGGGCTAGTTTTATAAAAAATTGTAAATGCTAATAATAAGTAAAATTGTCAACAAGTCCGACCCTACCGGAAATACACACGACCCGCATTATCTCCCAACCCCCTTGACCTTTAATCACCAAAATTTAATAGCTTCGTGAAAAGCTTAATTTTGAGGGTAAGGGCTAGTTTTATAAAAAACTGTAAATGCTAATAATAAGTAAAATTGTCAACAAGTCCGACCCTACCGGAAATACACACGACCCACATTATCTCCCAACCCCCTTGACCTTTAATCACCAAAATTTAATAGCTTCAATCCCTCTAATAAACAAACCTCCCTGCAAAATTTCAGAAATTTTTGACAAAAAGCACAGGAGTTATTAAGATTCAAACAGAGTAAACAAAATCATTCCACATACACACACCCCCCCATATAAGGAAATTACTCCCCAAATTTGTTTTGCATTTCTCAACATTTCAACGTTTCCTAAGTCCAAAAATGTAAAAATCTGGGGGGGTCATATTTTGTCAGATCGCCATACTTTCCCTCTGTATAACAGTCGGAAAAGTAAAAATGTTGAAACATTCTTCAAATTAAATTAAAATATTTATTTGCAATTTGACACAAGGATGTAATATCAAAATAATAATCTTTATATGTGTAGATTTATTATTGATTGATAATGTGACATTTATTTAAATATTTTTGGAACACGAGTCTAAGGAATGTGGCGAATATACTTGATTCACAAATAATAGGTTAAATAGGATTTATGGCCAAATACTACATAATTATTCAGATGTTACTGTTGTCAAGTAGCAAATATTCTTGTCTTTCCCAACTATCAAATATTCAGACAATTTACTGTATTTGGAATCGTATCAAACAGAAGCATCGGAGAGGTTTTTTTTGTACTACTGTCAACTTTAGTGTATTTGTTTTTAAATTTAAGCATTTATTCTATAAATAAAAGAATAATCATCCAAAAATATCTTAAAGTAATTAATTAATGAATTAATTATAAAAAAATAGTGATGGATACAATGCAAAGAGATTATTTTTCCACATCTGACACATTATTATTAAGTAGTATCCTTAATCACCATATTCTGAGAAAGATGACAGATTAAGTTACTGGATTATTTTTGGGCTCCATTAAGACTAATTTAATTACGATTAGTCCTCACCAAATACACCAATTCTCGTCCGATCTCCGAAGTTAAGCGGCATGAGGCTCAGATATTATTTTGGTCGGAGATGTCACGATTTCTAGATCCTCTGGCAGATCTGGAAGATTCCAGTCTGTATAAACAGGTAGGGTTAGTGGCAGGAATAGCACTCAGTGGTAAAAGGTATGGCAAATCTGAATGTTTCCTATGCAGGGAATGGGCATTAGAAACATTACATTATTTATAAATAAGATTGAAATGATTAACATTAATTTAATTATTACCTAAATTGAATCTAAAGATAGGCAAATATTTCACTATCTTTATATAAATCCCAAAAAATCAACCCAAAGGACATGAACTTGCCACTAAGAATTTTTCTAACTTGTTTAATATTCAAACTTAAATTCTAATTATAATATTGTCTTTATCAGAAACCAACTGGACTTCTAAAGCTCTACAGTAGTTTAAGCCAGTGCAATAAATTAAAATTCTAATTTCTCAATAATAAAATACAGCAACGAGTGGCTTAACTTTCCCAACAAAATTTAAAGTTTTGGTGGCACCATCCGTTATAGTCTGATATTTGGTATATCAGATTATAATAGTGCTTTGGTGGCACTATACTATAGTAAATGCTAATAAGAAGTAAAATTGTCATTAACTTCAACCCTACTGGAGATATGACACACAACCCCTTCTATCTCCTCCCCACCTTGACTTTTAATTGTCAAAATTTAATAGCATCAATCTCCCTAATATGCAAACCTCCCTGAGATACTTCAGAAATTTTCAACAAAAAGCATGGGAATTAAGTATCGAAGAGGATAAACAGAATTGTGTCCCATACACATGCCAACATCCATACATACTGAAAAACCCCCAAATTTTTTCTCATTTCTCAATGTTTCATGATCCAGAGTCCAAAAGTGTAAAAATCTTGTGGTGTCTTTTTGACTGATTGTTATATATAACAGAGAAAATATGGCAGAGTAAGTAAAAAAAATATGATACCAAAATGGAAGAAAGGCTGATATTAGGACAATTTTAATTAATGCAAAAAGGTAGATATAGAATACTTTTACAAGGAAGGTTCCATGAAAAACCAGAAAGTGCCATTGAAAGTTTGGAGGATGAGGAATGGAGTAGTAATTTTGACCCATAAAACTTCCAAATCTGAGGTAAATAACTGCAAATGACAACACTGTTGATGTGCAAGAACATAAGACAACAGACCAATAAAATAAACATCCACTGGCTCATGCAGGTACAGTAAAGAGACAATTACATGAGTTGCACAGAGGTGCATGAGTACAGTTTCCAAGATTCCAAAAATAGCCAGAGTTCTGTGGAAGATTTTCCATGGCATTCACCGCAGTTCTAACTATAGAGTATCTTCAACAGAACTGTGGCTGTTTTTGGAACCTTACAACTCTACTCATACATCTGTGCACAACTCATGTAATTGTCTGTTTACTGTACCTGCATGAGCCAGTGGATGTCCATTTTATTGGTCTGTTGTCTTATGTTCTTGCACATCAACAGTGTTGTCAGTTGCAGTTATTGTTGCCTCAGTCTAAGAAGTTTCACATGTCAAAATTACTACTCCATTGCTCATCCTCCAAACTTTTAATGGCACTTTTTCAGTTTTCTTCGAATGCGCATTGGGTAATTAAATCTGCAGAATTTTATAGAATTCAAATTAAAAACATTAAAGATTTACAGTTTTTTTGTGATTGTTTTCTTCATGAATTACTTACTGTTTTAAGGAAACTAATTTGTATTTTCTCACAGTATGTAACTTAAAATCAAGCATAATTTTCAATGTTATTTATAATCTTGATCAGTTTAAATAAATATATTGTTTTATTAAATCTTTAATTGATTGGAATAATTAATAAAAATTATAGGCCTGGTCACAATTAAGGTGCATTCTGATCTGGCATGCCCATCTTAAACAGCAGCTACCATAATGCAACACAGACAATGGATGAGACCATCATGTTCGGCAATTGACGAAGACAAATCACATCTCAACTAACGAAGGGAATTCACCAATCTAGCTTATATTGTTTAATGAGTAAATTGTGTGTGTGTATGCATTTTCATTTCTTATGTCCATCTGAAACATGATCAGGGTTTCGACCAATGTGATGGGCTCATACGCTTCTATTGTAACGAAATCTTTATGTTTATTGTACCGTTTATACAAACTTACAATGGATATCGGCTAGCATAAGTGAGAAATAGAAAACGATGTCCAAAATTCCTACTGTTCACGATAAACTATAATGGTCTGATTATTATTCTAAATTGCATTAGAATATTGCTATGTTAAATCCAGTAACAAAAATGCCTCATGGAGATAGGTTAACATCATACCATGTGAATATGTAGCATATTAAATCCTTCTTTACCCATCATTATTATTGAAAAGTAGTAAACTAAGATATGTTTTTGATAAAATAAACAATTCTTTGTTTAACAAAATATTAAATGTACTAATTTGCAGATTGTTAAAAGTTTGAATAAATAACTTCCATCAAGTTCTAACAGGGAAAAAGCTGTATTGTAGCACACATCTAAAAGATAGAAATTATTATATTGTTCCAAATACAGTATAACAATTTTTAATGAAATTTTACTTTTCAAAATAAAAGATCATAGTAAATACTAGCAGGTTCTTTCTAATCTGCATATAGTAGGACCCTTACATGTAACATTATTGCAACATATTGATAATACAGGTTTGTTCTATTCCACTCGCATGTTGCCAATGCGATATTTCTTTTACTATGTTTTTAGGCAAGATAAACAAGAGAATTAGCAAATATTTTGACTCAAATTTCAAACACGCAGTTCCAATATGTTCAGAATGACAATAATTGTAAGAGGGAGAAAAAAAATTCAGAATAATGGAAGGAAACACATGGTATCAGAAGGTGAGTGACAAATTTAACTGCATGGCTTTCACATGTAAGGCTTTCGGAGATCAAAAGACTTTCATAGACATGTTGCAGAATTCAGAAATAATGGTGCCAAGGGTCTTTCGATTAAAAGACAATCAATTCAGTTGAATGCATTAAAAAAAGTACTCAAGAAGAAAATTGTAGACAATTCTACAGATGTAAAAATAAAGGTCAAATTATATTCGGTTCTTCTTTTTTTTTTTTTACTAAGAAACATTCCTTGTAATTTGGGGTTGTTCTACATTCAAAACAAAATGGTAAACATTTAAAATAATTTCTCTTTACATGTACATTTAGTATTCATCAATACATGTATTGAAAGAAATACTTACTTTTATCACATGAAACATCAACCGATTCTACTTTATCATTGTTTGCATCAAAATCATCGTCAAATTCTTCCAGATCCTTTTCGTACCACAATTTATCAACCGATTTTAAATTCTTCACTGAAATAAACATATGATAAGAGATTAATTAGTGGACATCCAGATTAACAAACAAAGAACAAACCATCTTTTGATATTAAATGGCAAAAGAACCATGTATTAAGCCAAACATTGATTTAATTATAAGTTAGAATCCCATTAAAGGTTTTTATAGGTTCAATTTGCTTCCCATGTTATATTGAATTTACCATTTCAATTCATGTCACTCAAAATTGGCTAATGTGTAATACAGAACAGAAGGTATGTTCTTTGTAATTATATGTGTTATCTTAACAATTTAATGCTATGTAATAACCATGCACATTTTTAAAAAATAGTTGACTGATGGGCATTGTGGGACAGAAACACATATCAACTAAAAAAGAATAAATAAAGGATAAAAAGCTGCCCAGTGTCTGACTGAATGCACTTTATCATGCTTATAAAACAAAGACATAGAACAACACTTATTAGTCAAATTAGTCAACAATTGTATCATCAAAACATATCAAAAATCTTTGGAAATCTGCAATCTCTTATTTAGAATTAATAATCTTAAAACACGTTGATACAAAAGATTTGACTGCCCATTCTCTCTAAGAACTTTTAAAGTATTTACCAACAAACAATATACATACGTATCTTGAAAATGTATGAAATATTTGATGTTTTGTCAACTCGTCGTCCAGTAGACTTGTTTTGGTTAAACCATTGGAAGTTGCGTTAAACAATTTGCATGTTCAAAAGAAATGTCTCTACCAATCAGACATTTGTAAAAGATAAATATTTTGATTTTGTTAAAAACTAAGTCCAAAGCCAAGAAGAATTATAGTTGATGGTATGGAAGTTATAAAGCCAAATGATCTTTACCAAAATTATTAGGCTACTAAGAATGTTTGGCTTTATTCAATTAAAATCAGATTACGAGTTGTTTATATATAAAAGTTATATTCAAGGTGGCCTATAACATTTGCATTTCCCCATCCAACAAACTTTACAAATACTTTATCTTAAATTTTGTCTTCGGCATTCACAAATCTGCAGTTGCGCAATCCGTATCTTGAATTCCATTTGATGTTATAGTCCTACAATAACAGTGAAATGTGTCTGTAAACTTTAGACACCCCATATATCAACCAATTACAGTTACATTCTTTGCTGTAACTAATGCATCTTATTTTAATATGAAGGAACATGCAACAGTGATAAACATTAAAATCAGATATATATATAAATTAAAATAAATTTTTAAGAAGTCTTCAAAGTCGATACGATACCTTCTCTAGCCAAAAAGTTTGTGGTCGGTTTTCTGACTCTAGTCGTCGATATTTTGCTGTTGGCAAAATCGTCCAATGTCACATCTGAAAAATTTAATTTATATTTAAATAGTGACTTATTTTTAATGCAACCTTTAATATTAAAATATTCATATTAACAAAAATATATGTAGCATCATCACATACTTTAATGTCAAAATATATTAGTTTTTAAACTAAATCTAGTTCACAAATTAATAATTTATTAACATAAAATGAGAGATTACCAAATACAGTTTAAAGCAGAAATTCTCAAAGTATGGCCTTGAGAACGCACTGCATATTACGTGGATTAACCTAATCATTTTCCAAAATACAATTCCATGCTGTTTAGACAGAAAAAGAACATATTCACACACTGCATTCTCTCTCATGTTAGGTTACTGGATAGACAAACTATTTTGACATATAATTTATCATCATCTAAGATGATATTTAGATAAGAAACAGACAAGGACGATTTGCAATTTTCTGTGACTTAATGTAAGTAGTCTGCAAATTGATTCCTTTGAAAACTTCTCATTTAATAAATACACTTTATAGTGTATTTATTAAATGAGAAGCCAAAGATTGGTCATTATTGTAATTCAACCAAAGCAGGCGTTGATATACTTGACAAATATATTACAAGATATACAGTAGAGCATCGATTATCCGACTCAATCAGGGACTTGGGTTGGTCGGATAACCGAAAAGAATGAAAAAAAATACATTATTAGTATAGTATATTAGTATATCCCATGTAATTAGTATATTAGTATATGGCTCTTAACCTACTTCGCATTGAATTTTCATCCATGTTAAGCATAACAAAATTAAAAAAAAAAAAATAATAATCATCACTATTGTATCGTTAAAAATTATTTTTAAATTATTTTGTTGTTCACAAAACAAACAACCACTCATAATTAGAAAATTAAGTCTCGTTTAAATACTGGCCTCCCTTTCATGGTTGAGCCAGTGTTGCCAGGTAAAACATACAAAAATTTAACAAAAATAATATTAAAGTAGCCAAGACATACCCAAATATTGTAGCGCCACATCACTAGCGGACATTTGAAATTTGCCGACTAGAACGGTCGGTTAACTGATGTGACAGTTAATCGGAGGTCGGATAATCAATGCTCTACTGAAGCTGTCAGTGTGAAACAAAAAGACGGCCAATGGCTGTTTTTTTTAATTTGATCGATGTAATCACTTATAATTCATATGTGCTTTATTGTGAGGCAAATGAAACTTGGGCCAAGAAATATCTAAAACATGAATCAGGTCAAAAAGTTTTTTCGGAAGTGTCTAGGCAAATTATTATGCCAGATCAACATGAAATACACAACTGAACGTTCCCAAGGTTTAGATAGCAGTTCAGTATCAGAACTAAACATATTTGGCTTTGAATGCAATCAAGTGCGAGCAATTTCAAGAGAAAGTTCAAAAGGAACCAAAAGGAAGCGCAACAAGGAATGCTATTAAAAATTTCCTAAAAAAGGGATATGCTTTCTATGTCCAAGATGTGAAGACAGAAAATATATGAAATCTTGAACAAAGTGCGTGAAATACATTTGCCCTAGACATACATCGAAAGAGGAATGATCTATTGTTAGAACATGTACTGAGTGCAATTAATTCAAATTTATAATAATTATTTTCAACAATAAAAACTGTTTTGAGTTCTAAAAGATCAGAAGGTGAGTGACAAATTTAACTGCATGGCTTTCACATGTAAGGCTTTCGGAGATCAAAAGACTTTCATAGACATGTTGCAGAATTCAGAAATAATGGTGCCAAGGGTCTTTCGATTAAAAGACAATCAATTCAGTTGAATGCATTAAAAAAAGTACTCAAGAAGAAAATTGTAGACAATTCTACAGATGTAAAAATAAAGGTCAAATTATATTCGGTTCTTCTTTTTTTTTTTTTTACTAAGAAACATTCCTTGTAATTTGGGGTTGTTCTACATTCAAAACAAAATGGTAAACATTTAAAATAATTTCTCTTTANATTATAATACATCCTGTTGATCAATAATCCTGTCAATTATACACAAATAACTGATAAAATATATCCAACGTCTTGCAAATCAACATTCAAAATGGTTAAAAATTATAATGCAAAACTGAAGATAAATTTGATGCATCTAGTGGCAACTCTTGTGTGTAGTTTGCACTCTTAAAGTGACACTCTATTGTCATCAGTCTAATATTATTGCATAGTTTGTTGGTGAAAATCATATCTACATTAAAAAAAAGAGTAAAATGATCACCAGTATGCTTAAACATTGATGTATTTGGTGCATTCACCAAACTTCCCTTGGTAATATGAATTGTAGCTATGAATATGCTTGAATATAAATGCATTGTTCACAGGATAACACACTAATGACATTTGCTAACAAACTGTCCAATAATACAGATAATGAATGCCAGCTATACAACTGCATAAGTGCAAAGTACATATATACATTGCTGCAGGACGTATCCAAATTTCTTCGGTGTCACATTATGATTTTTATGGATTTTTCAATGTCACGTTGCAGGACTTTTGATACACCTTGAATAAATATATCAAGAAATCATTTAAATTATTAGAAAAGCTTTATATAAACAAGAATCAGACAAATTATTATTGATAAAATTCTAATACCAAGAACATTAATCATGGATATGCATATGAAATTATTCACAAGAGACTCAAAGATTCATAAAGTCTGTACTTAATGGGTTCCACAACAACTAACAAACAAGTGTAAAGAGAATTGATAGTTGATCTGTCAATGTTTATTGAAATGCTACTGCAAGGATAATGATGCCTTCTCGAAAAGAAGCTTAATTGGAGGTGGAACAAAGACATTTCATTATGAGTCAGAGAATAAATGCCCAAGTATGAAATAAAAGTTTCACCATTTGCCTATCAGAAAAAAATTCAAAATGCATAAACAGTAAGGAAGGTGATACTTATTGTTTTTGGGACTTGAAACAGTGATATTGGAGAACATTATCTTGAGTATTGAAACAATGAATAATACTCAGTACTGTAAAATTCTTTGTGAAAAAACTAAAACCTACAATACAAAGCAAATGTTGAGATCTGTCATTCTTTGTACAATGCACATCATCACATCATTAAAACAGTCAAAAGTCTTAAAAACCCGAAGTTTGAGAAACTGGATCATCTATCTCACAGTCCTGATCTCTCCTCCTTGGATTATCATCTTTTCGACCACCTTAAAGATGCTTTAGGAAGTTGTCAATTTGTTTCAGACCATGACATCTGAGCAGTGCATTCCAAGCTTGTCTTTCAGCCTAAATCTTTCTTTTCTGACAGGATTCAAAAGCTTGTGGACAGATGAAACAAATGAGCCAAGGAGTAGGGAGACTATGTTAAAAAAATAAAGTTGTCTGTTGTAATGAAGTCTACAAAAAAATTGCAAATAATTTCTGACTTA
>NW_019387563.1:14931-29761 GCF_000671375.1 Centruroides sculpturatus | reverse complement strand
AATTTATTTTTAAGGTTTAATTCCAAAACAACCCGGAAATTGTGTGCTCGATACAATTGTAAAAATTGTGAAGGAAAATCTTGATTTTAACACTATTTCCTCAAGTGACTGAAGAGGTGAAAGTAGCACTTATTGTAAGTAAAAACTTTTAATTAACATAAGGAATTACTACTGTATAGCGTTTCAATACGCACTAGTGTTATTATAGAAACTTGGTTTGTTCTTGCTATTTCTATATCTGGGACAGTTATTTACTAAATGCTATATAAATAGTTATAACAGATATCAGTTCATGTTTCAGGATGACATAATTCATTTTTAATGATAATTTACGTGTTTTAATTAATTAACAATGCTTTAACTCTAATTTTTATTTAATATTCGTTCAACAATAAATTCTATTGTTTGGTAAAATTTTATTGTAAGATATATTTAATATTTACAGTTCTCTTTATTAACTAGGAATTATACGTGCAAATCTTAAAAAGTAGTCAGAGATTCTCTTTTGAAATTTTAGTTTTTTTTGATATTTTCAGAATATAACAACTGGGTTACCGCAGTGTCTGGATTCGAATAATTTCCCTTCCCTCGGCTGTGAAAATGAAATAGACGGCGGAAGTAACGCGATGTCAAGTGTTACGTATATATCGTGTTTGTTAAAGAAAGTTTGTTACAAAAATGATACGGCTAATTTAGTGCAAGTGGCAGACTGTCTTTCAGTACTAACTTTAGCTAGAGTAAAATTTATCTTACAAGATGTTAAAAGAAATATTACAGCAAAAATACACGAATGTATTGGTACTATTTCTTCTTCTAGCCGTCTTGGACTTACAAATTGTGATTTGATCGATAACATTCTGAAATTAGATATTCAATCTGCTTTAGATAATATAGATACAAATATTATCGAAAAGATAAAAATCAATTTCGTAACGTTATTAAAAATTCTTAGTGGAGATATGGAAGCAAGATGTGCAAATCCCCTAAAAATATTATAAATTATTTTTGATGTAAATTTACGAAAAAAAAAATAAATAAAACACAAATTCAATTCTATTGTACTCAAATATAGATTTCTGGCTGATTTTATTCTTTTCGAAACAAACATTTATCTAACACTTTAAAAATTAGTTTAATCGGATAAATATTCTATAACATAACGTTCATCAATACTGAAATATTGAGATGCGATCCGACAATATATCAAGTATATTGCCACATCCTGTCCACAGCATAAAAAAACAGTCGTTTTAGCTTAAACTCATGTTTACCTTCTAGTTGTTGAATGAGTTCATTTAAGTCTGTGAAAGGCTCATTCAATCAGCCGCATGCTTCGAAATAAAATGTATTGTAAGCAGACGACAACGTTCCCTCGACTTAGGAATTTTGACACCACCTGTATTATTTTGGAAACAGAAAAATCCGTTCTACATTTACACGTTTTCTCGCCTGGAGTTGCACCTTATATAATATAAAAAGTGGAGAAGAGAAATAAAAAACAGAAACCCCGGGAAGCAATTTACTCAACAACTAATTTACAAGCGAAAACGAGCAATTATTTATTGTGATATTATCACGATTTTCATTATTTTTTCATTTTAACATTTGAACAATTGAATAAGATAACTTCATTTTTCGTGGGTGAGCAGGAAGGGTGAAAACTTAAACACACCAGAAAATTAAGTTTGTTTCGTTTGAACGAAAATTAATGCCTTTATGTTTAGAAAAGATCGGAATCAATCGAATACTTTTACGTTTAATAAAATAACGTTTTTCTGAAATATTTCACATTAAATAATCTGGTTTATTATTAGGACTTAATAGGCTGCTGGCCTTTCTGTATCTGTGTAAAAAAAATGTTTTGTTTTTACTTTAAAGTAGGTTATTTTCTATTTGCTAATCAGAAACTTCACTAATATAATTAGTCCTGTAAATAAACAAGCCTACAGTTTTATTAACTAATAACTATAAATAAATGACAATTATGTAGAAAATTATCTTATTATAAGTAAAAGATGCTAATTAATTGTTAAAAGCTTAAACAGGTAAGGAGAATGAAATCTGGTTTTGTTATTTGCATTTAACCCTTTTTTTTCCTGTCAAAATGTAACTTCGGCTTTTATTACAAAAATTTTAGTTATTCGTATCATTTATCAATTTAATTTATGTGTTATATGCAAGTAAACAATTTACTTCTTTTGTGAGAAACAGAACGAATTAAGAAAAAATTAAATTACAAAATTAAACTATAAATTAGTTTTAACAAAGAACCTCTCTATTTTTTCTTTCTTTGTCGAAATTTTCCCAGGGAGGATATTTATCCTTTCGTCCCCAGAGTAACTTCCTTTCCTAACGGAACTTGCCACTGAATCACCCGGATATTATACCAAAAAAATCTACAATTGATGAAAATCGACCACGAGACCCGAAGGTATAAAAGGACAGGTGACGCTCGAAGGGGGGGGAGAGTACGCCTTTCGCGATCTAAGATGTTTTCGCCGAAAATCCGCCTCGCCGTCGCCGACCGAGAAGTCCAAGAACCCGAGCTACCCCAGCTACCCGATTGAATCAAGCACAAAGTTGAATCGTCCAGAGGTATGATCATATATTGTAAACTCTCTCTCGGCGCGGTCACTTCGAATTAAGCGCGAATAGTTAATCCCTGTATGTGAGGATAGTGTTGTCTCAATAAATGTTTGTTTTGTGCTTAAAAAGTCGTCTTTAATTCGAATATCGTTTTGGCCTTACCGACGACTCCTCTCACCAATATATGGCGCTACATGTAAAGCCAGCAAACAAATGTAAGCAGCAATTAATCGATATATATATAGGTTCTTCAAGTTGTTTTACTATATATATACATATTTATCAAACAGAAAGAACGGTTGAAGACGAAAATTTTGGTAAATTATGTAATTATGCCAGGGTCTATCAAATATAGGCTATACTGCTTATAGATACAAATAATAAATTCTATTATTATTGTGAGATCTGAATAGCCCCGGGTCTAGAATAATAATTTAAAAGGAAAGTAAAAATCTTTACAAAAAAATATACTTTCCTTTTGATGGGAAAATAACGTTTTTCTAGCGTGAGAAAACAGCCAGGAGAGTCATTTCCTTTGACGGAAGTATGAGCATCCTCTGTTTTTCCCTTATCCGTTAAAAATGTCGCTACGATGGGAACTGTCTACCCCTCATTTCTTTCTCCTTCCCATTCGTTCACGTGGATGAAGTCTCGAATGATAATTGGTCGTAAATCCGAAGATATAGGCGAAGTTCAGCCGAATTCGGGGAGTTCGTCAATAGATCCCAAATGAGGAGGACGAAATCCGAATAGACTCCGGAAGGCCAACGCCCTTTGCTATAAGCAATACAGTATACAAAAGGCTTACTTCCATAGACATAAATATTCTCAGTTAAGTTGATCTCACCATGAACAGAAGGCAGAGAACTCCAGGAGCGAAGTAAATACGTCACATACAGAGGAAAGGAAGGACAATTAACAGGTATGTTTTAACATGAAATTGTGAGCTCTCTCTCTCTCGACATATATATTTTAAGTCGAATTTATTGTGTCTCATTTATTTGTAACTCTATCTTTGTATAGTTTTACTTATATGTATATATATGTTAATTAAATTCCTTATATTATTAGTTAATATAATGTCTCCTCGATTCCTAAATCAGATCCCTATCCGCGTGTTAATCCGCGACTGATAAAATAGATTAACTGGTGTCGGGACCCTGACATATGAAAGAAGGTAAATTCGTCATCACCAACTTCCGCTCTAAATTCTAATTTAACTGTAAGACCCTCTCCACCCGATTTCCTATTAAATTGGAAAGCCATTCTTGTAGACGACCGAGAACTATTCTCATGGAATAGATTGCCTATTAAGTGATACAGGAGTAACAAACTATCCTGTACTCCAAACTGAAAATAATGTAAGATTCAGCCTGGAGTACAGGATATCAAGAGTACATATATATCAATAATAGCAATTGATATATAATAGCAATGATCAATAATAGCAATAATCAATTGATATACATATATATCAATAATAATCCAGGCTCACATACGTAACAATTGAAATGGGTCGACTTTACCGAGTGCGAGATAAATGTCTAAGAATAGATTTTTGACTTGGCTGGCCAAATTTATGAACAGTGTGGAAATACGAATTTAAAAGCGCAGAATTTTAAAATTCTTGTAAATTCGTTATCTACGTCAGGTCCTGTGTAAATGAATTATCGTCCCGGTTAAAACTTATACAATAAATAAAATAAGAATACAGGTAACCCCCGTATAACACGGCACTCCTACAGCACGGATTCACTCTAACACGGTTCGAGAATTGAGTAAAACCCTCGTACAACATGAAATGTAATAAATTTTTACATACTTAAATACTAATAGTTTACGAAAATTATTATTTTCGTTAACTATTAGTACTTAAGTATGTAAATTTTCTTTCTCGCCTTCTGTCAATACACGTGATCTTTCTCGAAACTTGTTTTATGTTGCCAGATCTTGACGCTTTTGATTTTGCTATTGCCAGATGTTTTTACCTTACTCCATACTTGCTTTATTCTTCATAAGTGCTTAGCATTATATAAGGAAATTTTCAAAGATCTTTTAACTAGAAACAAGCAATCTAAAATTGCATACTTTTTGCAAAGGATAAAGCATGGATCTGAAGATAATGCAGAAAAATGCTTAGAGGATAAGGTTAATCTGCCAAAAAGAAAACACTCTCGATTTGTTTTTTGAAACCGTGTCCTGTTTTATATTTGTGGCGTAGTAAACACTAGTATTGTGTTTTATTCCAAAGACACGTTTTAAATTTTCCATCAAATTCCTTTATTAGTTGAGCCAACTCAACTAATAAAAGATTTAATGAAAAATTTGCCATGTGTCTTTGGAATAAAACACAATACTAGTGTTTACTTCGCCACAAAACACTCTCTGTTAATAGTGCTTTTAGTGATGACGAAGAAAACATTGTTTAATTTATGTTAATATGTATCACTTAAGAAAATTTTAATAAAGATATTTATCTTAATTATGAAAGTATAATAGCATTTTTGTTTTAATTTTTGAAACCTAGCCCTCTTTTTCGTACTAGTTCTTTGTTTCGTATAACACGGATTCGCATAACACGGCAATTTTTTGGAACGTAACTACCGTGTTATACGGGGGTTACCTGTAAATATAATATCACAGTACAATATATNTACTAGTTCTTTGTTTCGTATAACACGGATTCGCATAACACGGCAATTTTTTGGAACGTAACTACCGTGTTATACGGGGGTTACCTGTAAATATAATATCACAGTACAATATATTTTTTTTTTTATAAATATGAGTATTTTTGAATAAAATAGATGCAGTTCAGTGGAATGGACACAACAGTTTGCATGTATCTGTCACATTGTCCTTATTCTTGCACCAAACAATGAATTTTAAGATAATTGTGATAATTATTCTGGCCAATTCAGATGAATATATGAAATACCAATTAACTTCATTATACTTATCTTTTAGAACACCTTTACTCTGAATTTTTATTTGGATGTTAATTTTTTGTTTCCTAACATTAAAAAACTAACATTAATTTATTACGGTAAATCTAGGTCAAAGCAACCACCCACGTCCGTTGCCATAGCGATGATGCACCTTTGGAGTATACGAGTGGCATCTGTTAACGAACATTAAAAGTTGAAAAAGTTACAATTAATTTATTTATTTAATTGCGGTATAAATTTTCGAATGAATAAAATCTAAAATTTCTATTATTTTTTTTTTTATTACACATGACAAAAGTACGCTATAGAATTATAGAATCGTTACCAACAGGTATAATAACTTTGTTTTACTATCTCGGCTGTTATCAGGCCCGTCTTTGGTACCTGCGAGGCCCTAGACAGAAAAAGGTTGGAGGCCCCTTAAGAAATTTATAATTCAGGGTTAATGTCTATTGATGTTTTCAATGAGCTTTCTGTGCTAAATATATTGTTATATATATGTTTCATAAAATTTATGAAAGATATCCTTTGATTGTTTACTATTTAGAGTAATTTTATTACTTGTTGCTCTATTCAGTTTTGCACATTTTCGAGGAATCAAATGTTAGGATACCCTTCCAATGTTTGGAGGCCCCTGGGCTTAGGCCCCTGTAGATTCACACTTAAAAATGGGCCTGGCTGTTGCGCATAGTAGGAAAATTTATATATGAATTTTAGTACAATAATTTAAAATAATTTCGTAAGCTAATTACTCGAAAACTGTTAAGTAATTTAAGAAATTTATTGAACAAAAAATATCTCGATTGAACAATTCAAACTTGAATTTTATATACCATTGAAATATACAATTAACTACATATATAATATCATCAGTCTTAATTATTCCTTGCAGGATAAAGACTTCTTCTTAATAGTTT
Source organism: Centruroides sculpturatus (assembly GCF_000671375.1). Taxonomy (NCBI): domain Eukaryota; kingdom Metazoa; phylum Arthropoda; class Arachnida; order Scorpiones; family Buthidae; genus Centruroides; species Centruroides sculpturatus. Next base: position 23,310 of record NW_019387563.1, on the reverse strand, counting down.
TTTTTCTTTCGTCAGTGCTGATTTTCTGTTTAAATTATTCATTTATTATTTGTCATTCTTTCAATGTGTTATTTATTCGTTACACAAACGATAATAACATTTTTTAAGCTAATCAATTTTTTATTTACAAAATTCGATAAGCTGATAAGCGAGTCTAAAGTGAGATCCACGAGTTTTGGGGTTGTTTTAACCCATTTTACTAAAAATAATATTTAAATTATAAATTATTTAAATTAATTAATTTATTTATAATTATTAATATTAGTAAGAGATGGCGCCTAACGCCTACCTCTATAGCCAAATTGCAATATAAAGAATCGTTTTGCAGAATTATTAGACTGCAATTTACATTAATTGTAGACCAATAAAGTTCTACTCTCATCAGACTCTCTGTCCAGTTTCAGTTAATTTCGAGAATGGAGATACATATATAAAAATCACACCAGATATGGAAACCTTAGGGTCAAAAGGCTCTAAGGTTAACTATACAAGAACTTCAGATGCAAATTGATGGTCATGTAATTTCAATTGAAAAGTTTTCCCCCAGAAGATTATCTAATCTTCGGAAAAAAGTTTAGATAACTAGATAGATAGATAACTGGCACGACTTTCTTGCTAACGAAAAAGCACGATTTACAGGGGAAAAACACGACTACACTCCACTCAAGCAAGTGTGCGATGGGCTGCCTGTAGCAGTAAAAGCGCAATAGCACCTCTACTTTTCACAATTATATATAAGAATATATAACAATTAGTATATACTTATATATAAGAATTATATTTAGGTAAATATTTTATTAATATTTTTTTAAATATACAAAGCAACATGTAAAGCTAGCATAGAAATGCAAGAAGGAATTAATCGACATATATAGGCTAAGAAAAATTACAGAACCTATACGAAAGCCATCAAGCAAAAAGAAAAGCTAAAAACGATAAAAAAAATTGCGATAAATCAATGTAATCATGCCAATTATCAAATACATAATACTTATAAATACAAGTGCATTTTTCTACCTTTCTATAATTACTTAATTTTGTAAAATTTAATATAAAAACATTTTTTAATTATTATAATAGATTCTGTTTTTAAAAATATGTTATTCATTCTTTTATTTGCAATAAATTTCAATAATTATCACGTATAAACATTCTTCACGTCTGACTCATGTTCTATCTTCTGATGTCAAGCCAATTAAGCAAAACGCTTATAGAATGTCTCCATATCAACGAGAAATTGTTAGAGATTTAGTAGAACAAATGCTTCAAGCTGGTATAATTAGGCCATCAAAGAGTCCGTGGACCTCACCTATAGTGCTAGTACCAAATAAAAACGGGAAACATCGGTTATGTGTGGATTATCGTCGTCTAAATAGTCTCACAGTCTCAGATACTTATCCCCTACCTCGTATAGATGATGCGTTAGAAATCTTGAGAGAAAACAAACTCTATTCGGTAATCGATTTAGCCTCTGGATTTTGGCAGATACCCATGGCTGAAAATGATATATGTAAGTCAGCATTTATAATCCGAAATGGCATATATGAGATTTTGAAGATGCCATTCGGTTTAAGAGGAGCCCCAGCAACATGTCAGAGGCTAGTTGACCAGGTTTTAGGCGATCTAAAGTGGAAGGAGGCACTTACATATATCGACGATACTATAGCATTTTACAAAGACCTCCCATCACATTTTAAATTACTAAACGAAATATTCGAAAGTTTTAGAAATGCTCAATTGAAAGCTAAACCTGAAAAATGCATATTTGCCGCTAATCATATCAAGTTTTTCGGATACATCGTTGAAGATGTAAGTTGTAAAACCGACCTAGAGAAAGTAAAGGCAATTACTGAAATGAAAGTATTCACTACGGTAAAAGAACTTCGATCCTTTTTAGGAATGTGTGGATATTTTAGACGATTCATAAAGGATTTCTCGACTATCGCTACCCCATTATTCCGTTTACTTAGAACCAATCAAAAATTCATTTGGAGAGATATCGAAAAAAAAAGTTTTGTACGATTAAAAGAAAGTCTATGTAACTCACCAGTTTTAAGTCATTTTGACCCAGAAAGAATGTGTTATATACACACAGATGCATGTGATGTAGGGTTAAAAGCTACTCTGTTTCAAAAGGATAATGACAGAAGAGAGCATCCCGTATGCTACATCAGCCGAATGCTTAATAAAAGTGAGTGTAATTATCCTACGACACAAAAGGAATGTTTAGCCATTAAATGGGCTATCGAGAAGCTACGTCTGTACATCTATGGCAAAAAGTTTATAGTTGTAACTGATCACTACAGTTTGTGTTGGCTAATGCGCTTAAGAGACGCGAATAGTCGTCAGTGTAGATGGTCGTTAAGCCTTCAGTGTTACGACTTTAATGTAATATACAAACGAGATACTATACATCTCATAAATGTCCTGATTGTCTCAGCCGAATTCCAAATGAAGATAACACAGACCTGGAAAGCAAAGAGGACGACTTCTCCTTATTCATTACTTCTGTGGTGAACGTTGACATGTTAAAAGCACAAACAGAAGATGCATTTTGCCGGGAAATAAAAAGTATTATCACAGGGAGCAGTAATAATGCTAACAATTCGAAACGGGTTCACACTACTAAACGTTACTTCCTACATGAAAGAAATCTTTATAAACATCTTTATCTTCCAACTGGTATAAAACAAGTGCTGGTTTCACCTAAAAATTTGCAGTTGGAGGTTCTTCAAGCTGCTCACTCTAATTTGGTGGACATTTTGCAGTTAAGAAAACGAACGAAAAAATACATTTAAGATACTTTTGGCCAAAAATGTTTTGTATGATTCGTAATTACGTAAGAGCATGTCTATTCTGTCAATTAAGACTAGGTCCTAATGGTACTAAAGCAGGTATGCTGATGCAGTACCAGTGCACGCGCCTTTGAAAAGAGTTTCTCTAAATCTAGCTGGCCCATGGCCTAAAGATAAGTTAGAACGTACTCATGCAATAGTTGCAGTGTGTGATTTCACTGGTTATGTGGAAGTAGGTGCGCTCCGGAGCGAATGCTCCGAGGATGTAATTGACTTCATAGANTGACATTTTTATTAGAGAAAAATTTTAAAGTTATTCTTATTATTTTTAAATTAAATTTTTCTGTTATATTAAAATAAACTGTTTATTTCTCCTAATACACACGTAATCGTGTTAAAAACTGTCGTATACACGTGGAGAATCTCCGCGATGTCTTATCACAGACCACGATATAAATTTATTCACATTGACAAGGTTATTCTAGTTAAGCTTTGCATATAACTAATTTTGAAGGAGGAGGCTTTTTACATTCCTTCGTTTTTCTTTTATTTGGTAATTCTGGGCTAAATGAAATGAGATTGACACCAGGTCGAACTCGAGCCAATATATTTGTGAGAGTCGTAAAAGCGCATCTAAATTTCGACTAATTGCCAGACTCCTAAGTCGGAGAATTTCGAAGATCGAATAGGGTGAAGAGGGTGTGTTGGTGACAAAACCCAGGCAGAAAGAAAACTTTCTTACTTATTGTAAAACAAATGCGACGCGATGATAAACGGCAGGGGGAAATGTCGACAGAGAGAGAGAGAGATGCTTACGAACAAGTGTCCCGACGAAACAATCGAGAAAAGGGGGGATTTAATGACCAAGGGACATCTGTTAAGCCCGAACGCGTTAGGGGGTAAATTGCCACAAGAACATCTGGTGAACCGTTTAGGTTCAAATACAGTAGAACCTCGATTATCCGGACTAATTGGGGATGAATGTAGTCTGGATAAGGAAAAATTCGGATAATCGAAACAAATACTTTAATTTGTCTTTTTATGATAATACAACACGTTTTCTTTTCGATGACATATCGGTAATATTAAAAGTNGACGTACTCATGCAATAGTTGCAGTGTGTGATTTCACTGGTTATGTGGAAGTAGGTGCGCTCCGGAGCGAATGCTCCGAGGATGTAATTGACTTCATAGAAAATTTCATCGTTTTATGGCACGGTTGTCTTCGAGAAGTAAGGACTGACCGAGGCTCGCAATTTATCTCCAAAGTAACACAAACGTTTTTGAAAATTAGGTGCATAGGCTCGAAACATACTTCTGCGTATCATCTTCTAAAAAACGGTCTTGCAGAAAAAACAATAAGAACAATAAAAAATATTTAAATCATTTTTACAAAGCAAACCTTAACGGTTTGCTTTGTAAATTTGGTCAGAATTGTTAAATTACGCAGCGTTTGCATATAATATAGTGAGCCAAGAGGCTTCACTCCGTTCTATTTGGTATATGGTAGAGACCTTCTATTACCCACTGATCTACATTTAAATAGAATCAATTTTGTAGATAACGACGAATTGGCTAATACAAATATTCCTGTCTGGGTTAGGCGCGCAAAGGCCGCTCGTTAAATTGCGCTAGGTTATATTGCTAACGCAAAAGACCTTTGTATGAACGAATACAATGAACACCGACAATTTCGTGAATACTTTAAAGGACAGCTAGTGTTACTGGCTATTCCCAAACAATTACAGAAGAGCAAACCCATAAAATATAAAGGTTCCTTTAGAATTGTAAGCAAGCTGAACGATAACAACTATGAAATAGAAGCTATTGATTGTAAACCTCATAGTAGCCCTTTGCTTGATGTGGTCCATGTAGAGCGCTTGAAACCGTTCTATACACCGAAGTTCATCATGAAGTCCCTAGATCAAAGAGAGGAAAAGGAATCATCGTTGACGCAAGAGAGCAGTGATTCCGACGAAGAACCAGAACCCGATGACCCGCGAGATGCAGATTACATCACCGACGATCTCCCAGAAANCATGCCTTACGCCGCCCTTGGTCATAGAAATGATGTAATTTGAATATAAATTATTTATAAATACGTATGTCAAATTATATTTTTATTACTACGTAAAATATATTTAAGAGTTTACGACCACTGTGCTGGGTAAGACGCCGTTGAAACAAAAAAAGTTATGCATTTCATCACGTACATAAACAGCGTCGTAATTCGCCAAGTGCAAATCAGCAAATTCGTAAAATTTTTGTTTATTTTGAACAATCCGGATAATCGAAAATCCGGATAATGGAGGTCCGGATAATGGAGGTTCTACTGTATTCAGAAAAAAGGGCCATAACGTAGTAAAATACGAACGCGGACGTTACAAGCTCCGTTATAACCTCTCCGACCTTTTCCCGACCCGGATTGGTCTCGGGTTTCGCCTAGAGAAAAAGAAATGACAAATCGGGGTTAGGGAGAGGGTGAACAAGACCAAGCAAAAGGGTGATATTCGGGGAATATCTTACAAAACCGAAATCTCAAGGACGAACAACTGGTTCCCCTCCAGACAAGGTTCTTCACCAGTGACTCAAGATTTCTGTACATCCGCAACATCACCGGACAGAGGCACCTGTGCAACAGACATTCTTCTGTCAAGCCCGGGACACACCACCCAGGACACAAGTCTGCACCCGTTCGCCGACATCGGGAGCTCTGACTAAAGCCGATCTAGATCGCATTGTTATTATTATTATGTAAGTTAACTTTATGTCAAAAATAAACGATTTTTGTAAGACAATTGACATCTTTGTCTCCTGCCGCTACCACCCACATTCTATTCGCGTTTAGGTTTTCCTGACGCGCAATTAACTTATTGCTCCTAAAAGTCAACAACCTCACAATTAATACTAGTCGGTTGTCCGTTAAGCGAAGCTCTCCGTTCTCTCCTTTCGACTCTACATCTATTTCTCTCCTATTCCATGGCCGTTGTCCGATTCTATCCGTATGGGCCGTTCGATCACCCATGCGGCTTTTTTTAGTGTTTTTGTTTGTCGGTTCGTGTCCGCACTCGCTTCGGAGGTCCTTTGCGATGGTGATCATGAAGGGTATCACTACTATCTCGACCCTTTCGGAATTTTTTTTCCTTCGCTTTCCTCATTTCTATAAACCTAAATTTTTATAAAGAGGGTTTCTCACCCATCGACTCCAACTGCGTATTCCTCGTGGAGTTGGGGACTCATTCTCTCAATAAATACTTCCGCCATTTTTTTCGTCTGATTGCAAAAGAATGAATTATACTTTACGTGAAAAGTCTATAATTATTTTAATTATCGCGCCCCATTTCGCGTTGTGAGAGTACAATTTACTTTCGTCATGCTAAAAGGTATTCTATCTAGTCGTGATTTACAGTTGAATTTTTATCTTTTTCTTCCTGACAGCAGACGACCCATTTTGTTATTCTTCCGTGTTTGATTGTCACTGTAGCACAGAGGCTCTGATCTGTCAAAATGTGACTAATAATATTTGATGATATTGTTATGCAATTTCAGTTCTGATTTATAATTTGGATGTCTGCAGTAACACTTCGTGGAACAGAGTCCCGACACTGTTCCACGAACATGATGATAATTTCGTTTTTGATTGGAAATTTTCCGATTGATTGATGTTCGATTTTCTTCACATATATTTTTAGTTAATAAGATAGCTTTACTAACGATAACATAAAGTTAAGAATAAGAGAAAGTATATTAACTCTAACGATAATACAAATGATTAGATAAGAGATAATAATATAATATAGAATAGTGTAGTTGTAAGAATTAGTGTAGTAATAAGAGAGAGAGAGAGAATTTTAAAGAAATGTAATTGTTTAACATACTGCCTTATCCTGAAAATACTTTGATTTCAATAAATATGAATAAAACATTAACGAACCAATCAACCTGAACTTTTTTATGGTTTTGTTAAACAATACATCCAAAGAAAGAAAACGTGACTTTCCATTTTTGAGTGCACAGTGAACGCTGAAGTGTTAGAAAGTACTTGATGATAAGAAAAAGACAAAACGTGATTATCTAGAACAATGAGATTGCTATACATACAAGAAGTCATTAGATAGATGGGCTTCAGGGAAGAGATTCAATAAATACATTTCAGATGTGTGAAAAGAACAATGAGAACTTGATGCTTTTTAAGAACAGTTCCTTGTGGAAAAATATAAGGAAATCATTTCAAAATGCACACCTCACTTCATTCTAGTTTTTTTTTAGAGACATTCAGTGGAAGCAAGAATGCGTTCAACCACATGACGAACTGTGTCAATTTTACCGTCCCTTTGAAGACGNTCTTGATTGAACAATTCAAAGATGAATTTTATTTAACATTGAAATATGCAATTAACTGTATATGTATGCTGTGGACTTATTATTAATTTTTTCCAATAATTTATAATTTTATAGATACATTTTATCCTTGTTTTTCACGATACTCAGTAATTTTTCCTGGCAGGATAAAGACTTCTGGTAAATATTTTCTTTCTTTTGTCAGTGTCTTTCACTGTGATGATCTGATTTTCTGTTTAAATTATTTTTTGTTTGATTTTTCTCGTTTCGTAATCTCGTATTCATTTTATTAGTCATTTTTTTCATTTGTTATCCGTCATTCTTCCGATGTGTCCTTCTGTTTTGCTCTCTTGTCCGTCTATCAGAGTAACGGGAGACAGGTTTAACATAACAAATTAAAAGTTTATTAACTATAACTAACCGAATGATATAGACACAGCTATGCGGTTAAATGCGATTATTTTATTGACTATTACACAAGGACAGCGAATAATTTCTGTGTCGCGTGACTAATTTATATTTCGAGAGAGAGTTTAGAAAGTTTCCTTAACATATATAATACATCTCAGTCATAATGGAGAATTGTACGCAACGATCGTTGCTTCCTGGAACAGTCGGAGCCGCCGAAATGCCTTCCAACCTGTGTCTTCTCCTTTGCCTGGATCGAGTCCGATGAATAGAGAGGACAAGGTAACGAAATGGGCATTATTAACAATTACAACTTCCAGTCGATCGACCCGAGCCTCCGGTAGCTCTGGCTTTTATACACTTGTGATGCGAAAGAGGTCGAGCGATCGCCCATGTTGACGATGTTAGTGAATTTTCTTACACCTGTGTGTCAACTTTCCCATCTGATTGCTGACATCCGACCGAACTATTCCATAGTTTTTCTATCGAAATGTTTACAATCTTCTTACCCCAAAAATTTGCTTTACATTGTTTTTTCAATTTTTTCTCTAAAATCCACACAAAAATATAATTTTTAATTAAGATTTCCAAGCTATGGGGTCAAATTAATTAATTGATATATTCTCGGGTATTTTTCACACTGGAATTTTCAAGACATATTTTAAGAAAAAACAAAATAATCGAGTAGTTTCGTTTGCTAAATGCGAAACTTCTCATACTAAACCGTTTAGTGTAAAAGATAGGAGGTGATTTAGCAAGAATTTTTAATTTTGATGATTATTAAAATTTATTTATAATTTATATATATATATAGGCTTTCATTTATTTAAAATTTA
>NW_019387563.1:0-8058 GCF_000671375.1 Centruroides sculpturatus | reverse complement strand
GTTGTTGAAACAAAAAAAGTTATGCATTCCATCACGTACATAAACAGTGTCGTAATTCGCCAAGTGCAAATCAGCAAATTCGTAAAATTTTTGTTTATTTTGAACAATCCGGATAATCGAAAATCCGGATAATGGAGGTCCGGATAATGGAGGTTCTACTGTATTCAGAAAAAAGGGCCATAACGTAGTAAAATACGAACGCGGACGTTACAAGCTCCGTTATAACCTCTCCGACCTTTTCCCGACCCGGATTGGTCTCGGGTTTCGCCTAGAGAAAAAGAAATGACAAATCGGGGTTAGGGAGAGGGTGAACAAGACCAAGCAAAAGGGTGATATTCGGGGAATATCTTACAAAACCGAAATCTCAAGGACGAACAACTGGTTCCCCTCCAGACAAGGTTCTTCACCAGTGACTCAAGATTTCTGTACATCCGCAACATCACCGGACAGAGGCACCTGTGCAACAGACATTCTTCTGTCAAGCCCGGGACACACCACCCAGGACACAAGTCTGCACCCGTTCGCCGACATCGGGAGCTCTGACTAAAGCCGATCTAGATCGCATTGTTATTATTATTATGTAAGTTAACTTTATGTCAAAAATAAACGATTTTTGTAAGACAATTGACATCTTTGTCTCCTGCCGCTACCACCCACATTCTATTCGCGTTTAGGTTTTCCTGACGCGCAATTAACTTATTGCTCCTAAAAGTCAACAACCTCACAATTAATACTAGTCGGTTGTCCGTTAAGCGAAGCTCTCCGTTCTCTCCTTTCGACTCTACATCTATTTCTCTCCTATTCCATGGCCGTTGTCCGATTCTATCCGTATGGGCCGTTCGATCACCCATGCGGCTTTTTTTAGTGTTTTTGTTTGTCGGTTCGTGTCCGCACTCGCTTCGGAGGTCCTTTGCGATGGTGATCATGAAGGGTATCACTACTATCTCGACCCTTTCGGAATTTTTTTTCCTTCGCTTTCCTCATTTCTATAAACCTAAATTTTTATAAAGAGGGTTTCTCACCCATCGACTCCAACTGCGTATTCCTCGTGGAGTTGGGGACTCATTCTCTCAATAAATACTTCCGCCATTTTTTTCGTCTGATTGCAAAAGAATGAATTATACTTTACGTGAAAAGTCTATAATTATTTTAATTATCGCGCCCCATTTCGCGTTGTGAGAGTACAATTTACTTTCGTCATGCTAAAAGGTATTCTATCTAGTCGTGATTTACAGTTGAATTTTTATCTTTTTCTTCCTGACAGCAGACGACCCATTTTGTTATTCTTCCGTGTTTGATTGTCACTGTAGCACAGAGGCTCTGATCTGTCAAAATGTGACTAATAATATTTGATGATATTGTTATGCAATTTCAGTTCTGATTTATAATTTGGATGTCTGCAGTAACACTTCGTGGAACAGAGTCCCGACACTGTTCCACGAACATGATGATAATTTCGTTTTTGATTGGAAATTTTCCGATTGATTGATGTTCGATTTTCTTCACATATATTTTTAGTTAATAAGATAGCTTTACTAACGATAACATAAAGTTAAGAATAAGAGAAAGTATATTAACTCTAACGATAATACAAATGATTAGATAAGAGATAATAATATAATATAGAATAGTGTAGTTGTAAGAATTAGTGTAGTAATAAGAGAGAGAGAGAGAATTTTAAAGAAATGTAATTGTTTAACATACTGCCTTATCCTGAAAATACTTTGATTTCAATAAATATGAATAAAACATTAACGAACCAATCAACCTGAACTTTTTTATGGTTTTGTTAAACAATACATCCAAAGAAAGAAAACGTGACTTTCCATTTTTGAGTGCACAGTGAACGCTGAAGTGTTAGAAAGTACTTGATGATAAGAAAAAGACAAAACGTGATTATCTAGAACAATGAGATTGCTATACATACAAGAAGTCATTAGATAGATGGGCTTCAGGGAAGAGATTCAATAAATACATTTCAGATGTGTGAAAAGAACAATGAGAACTTGATGCTTTTTAAGAACAGTTCCTTGTGGAAAAATATAAGGAAATCATTTCAAAATGCACACCTCACTTCATTCTAGTTTTTTTTTAGAGACATTCAGTGGAAGCAAGAATGCGTTCAACCACATGACGAACTGTGTCAATTTTACCGTCCCTTTGAAGACGAAGAAATATTTGTTTATTTTATTAATTTTAATATTTTAAATTGCAAATTTGTTCTATATTATATCGATTGTATCTGAGTTTTGATTTATATTATTGTATAATTTTAAGATTTTCATTTTGTTTAACGCAAATTTTCAGAGAGAGAGAGTCAACCGAAATTTTACTATCAATATAAAAATCACGCCTCATTTAATTTTAGTGTGATTTTTGAAGATAAGTAATGTGAGATCCGAATAGACCTTGGAACTAATTAATAATTTAATTATAAATTAAAATTATGAAGAAAAATATTCTTTAAATTTGGTGTGAAAATATCGTTTTTCTAATGTGGGAAACGGATAAAAAGTCACTTTCTTTAACGGAAGTTGAAACATCCTTCTGTTTTACTCTTATCTACCAAAAATCTCAGCACCCTGGGAATTGTCGACCTTTCGATAAATCCCCTTTTCCTATGTTTATGTGAAAAAATCCTAAACGCTAATTGGATGAAAATCGTGAGATCTAGTCAGAGTTTTGCAAGATTCGAAGAGTACGTCAGGAGATCTCATGGAGAAAAGAGGTATTCCATATTTGCTTTCTAAGGCCAATGCCTTTAGTTAGGAGTACGCATTAAGATCTCATAGAAGAGAGACGTATTCCATACTTATACCTGAAGCCAGCGCCTTAGTCGTATCCCGCATGAAAGGAATAATGAGTTAAACTAGAATGAATGGAAGAAAATTTATAATTGTGTGCCTTTCAAGACCTCTCCACGAACAGAAGTAGAAGAACTGGAAGAAGTGAAGTCAAAGAAACTAAAGGTCATGTTTAAGAGAAATCATCTAGAGGTAGTATGATTAACATTGAATTTGTGAGCTCTCTCTCTCTCAATCGTTTACTTTTAATTATTGAATAATTCCATTTTTGTATAATTTTGTTTGTTCTATTTTTATTAAATTCTATTATTATTTATTTAAGAAATGTCGCGACCCACAGGTTGAAAAACACTGTTCTACACTAAACGGTTTGGTATAAAAAGTATTGCATTTTCGTTCAAACGAAACAAGCCGCAACTTTCTGGTGTGTTTAGGTAAACGGCGGGGAATGTGAGTTGAAGAAATCCAGGTGAAGATAACTTTCTAAAGTTTTCTCTTTTAAAAAGTGAATATTAGTCTCGTCGCTCATCGGCTCATGCACATAATAATTGAAATGGGTCGACTTTACCGAGTGCGGGATAAATATCTAAGCGTAAATTTTTAACTTGGCTGGCCAAAGTTATGAACAGTGTGGACAGATCAATCTAAAAAGCGTAAAGTTTTAAAAATCTTGTAAATTCGTTATCTACGTCAGGTCTTGTGTAAATGAGTTATCGCCCCGGTTAAAACTGATACAATAAATAAAATAAGAACAAATATATCACAATACAATACATTTTTTTTTATAATAAATGTGAGTATTTTTGAATAAAATAGATGCAGTCCAGGGAGTGGACACCAATAGATTGCGTGTACCTGTCAGGTTGCCCGTATTCTTGCACCAAACAATGAATTTCCAGATAATGTTCTTGCCAATGAACATGAAAATATCAAATACCAACTTCTTTATACTTATCTTTTAGAACGCTTTTACTCTGGATTTCTATACGGATGTTAATTTTTAATGTTTAAAAAACTAACATGAATTTATTACGGAAAATCTAGGTCAAAGCAACCACCCACGTCCGTTGCCATAGAGATACTGTACATTTGGAGTATACGAGTGCCCTCTAACGAACACTAACAGTTAAAAGGGTTACAATTAATTTATTTATTTAACTGTTAATAAATTGCGGTATAAATTTTCGAATGAATAAAATATGAAATTTCTACATTTTGTATTACCCATGACAAAAATACGCTATAATATATTTAGGAATTATACAATCGTTGCCTTTAATAAATTATTATATAATATATTTGTTTTACCTTCCCGGCTGTTATCAGGCCCGTGTTTGGTATGTGCGAAGCCCTGGCCAAGAAAATCTTGAAGGCCCCCTCAAGGAATTCGTAATGGAGGTTAATTTTTACTAATTTTATCAATTAGCTTTCTCTGCTAAACATATTCTTATATTTATGCTTAATAAAATTTATCAAACATATCTTTTGATTGTTTAGTATTTAGAATAATTTTACTACTGGTTGTTCTATTCAATTTTGCATATTTTCGAGATCTCAAATGTTAGAATGCCCCCAATATCCGGAGGCTCCTGGGCCCAGGGCCGGTAGGCCCACATTTGAAGATGGGCCTGGCTGTTATGCATAGTATGAAAATTTATATATGTCTTTTAATACAGTAATTTAAAATAATTTTGTAAGCTAATTATTCGAAAATTTTTAAAGTAATTTAAGAATTTTATTGAACAGAAACTATCTTGATCGAACAATTCAAATATGAATTTTATTTATTATTGAAACGTGCAATTAACTCTATATATATTTTTTGAACTTATTAATTTTTTCCAATAATTTATAATTTCATAGATATATTCTAAAATTTGTTTTGCACGATACTCGGTAATTTATAATGTAATCAGTCTTAATTATTCCTGGCATGATAAAGACTTCTGCTAAATATTTCCTTTATTTTCTCAGTGTGTTTCACTGTGATGTTCTGATTTTCTGTTTAAATTATTCTTTGTTCGATTTTTCTCTCGTTTCGTACTCTCGTATTCATTTCATTAGTCTTTTTGTTCTTTTGTTATCCCTCATTCTTCTAACGTGTCTTGTCATTTTCATTTTACTCTCTTATTTATTCAGTACACAAACGATAATTATCAATTTTTAAATAAAATTTTTAAATCTAATTAATCTTTTTAAAAATTTCGATAAGCTGATCAGCAAAAACTTTAAAAAGTATATTTCGCAAATTTCCATTCGAGGTTTAAGCAGGAAAAGTGAAAATTGACCCCTAAACACTTCGATACCTAAAGATTGGGACTTGTTTTGTTCAAACGTAAATTCGTGCCTCTATGTTTAGAAACAATAAAAATGAATCATAGTTTTTTTACTTTGTATTATAATGTTTTTTCTGCGATATTTAACATTCAGAAATAATTTTGAATTTGTATTTGCTAATTGAAGTCTCAAATTACGCATTCTCTTTTGCTTTTCAGTTGCAAGTTTAAATCGTGATGAAGTTTTTTCTGCCGTTTTTCATTTTAAGTACTTATTTATTTATTTCCTTCTTTTTAGTCCAAAATCCAAATCCCGAAGAAGGATTTTATAGTAAATTCATTGTTGATTCTCTTTTCATTTCTATAATCATACGGATTTTATTGCCAAGGATTTTAGAACTTTCTGACAGGAGAGCCAACGTACAGTACAGAGTAAACATTTATCTCTGAGTCATCAACTCGTCTAAGTTTCTGAAAACTTGCTAACTATACTAAGTTAGGTTAAGGTTCCAAAATGGCGGAACTTCCGGCAATCTCGAATCGAGGCATTCAATGGAATAGTTGACAGAGGGAACTATCTGATAAACGCGTGACAAAATATGCAAATTTGTTGAACGGCTGTAAAATGTGTTTTTGGTTTAAAATATGCAAATTAATAGATATGACGTAGTAGATGAATGTTTCTCGCGAAAATATGCAAATTAATAGTTAGTGAGACGTTTGCGAAGGTTTGTCGTTGCATGTTTTTTGTACTCTATGATAGTTTTCTCTATACTATTTTGGTTAGATTTACCTTAGGTAGCCAACACGACTTGTCGTGGTCTAGATGGACTTTTCCCGGAGAAGAGCCGCCGAGTGCGAAACGTCACTTGTTATTGATTCACGGTAGTTCTTGAATAATATAAATAAAAGAAAAAAAGAATCGTCTACTAAAAATGTAATTAATCTAACGGATACGAAACGAATGTGACCGAAGCGACGCCATTTTGCCTACCTAAGGTAAATTTGACCCGTATATTGAAATTTATAAAATGGGTCATAGGATGAATATGCAGGGAGGACAAAAATTGCTTCATTTATCAAGTGAATGACAGATCTGAAACCACCTTAAATTGGGTTGTGTCTAAATTTGTAAATTCTGGTAGTCTAGTTATCACCGATGAATGGAACGGATATAATCACATCGACGACATTGAAGCGATAGATATTGAACATAGAACAGTTAATCATTCAAAAATCGTTGTAAACCCTAAAACGGTTAATCGTAGTCAAAACATTGAAAGGTTATGGGGTTATTTAAAAAATAAAAAAAACTGCCAAAGCATTACAAGAATGATCTGTCGGACTCATACGTGTATTTGTTTATGTATAAGAAGTTCATAAATTGACCCGCTAGAAAACCCGGAGAAAGATTTCAAATACTTGTAAAACACTCGAGTATGATATATCCAGGTACCGGAACAACACCAAAACGTTTTTAAACTCGAAATGTCAAGAAATGCAAAAAATTTAAGGGTTTTTGTATATGTGACTGGTAGTATTGTATTTTATATTGTTGCCGCCAATGCCATGCATGACTTTTCATTTGTACAAAATGAGAAAGTTTTCTTATGTTACTTCTTGTTCGGTATCATTCGTATTAATTCAGAAAAAAAGTGTATGTTTGGGCAGAGGGCGCATGTATAACATTTTTTTTATTGGTTTTGAAAACGAGCGGGGAAAAATACGAAAAGATGGCGTCTATGTATTGCATAGTGTGATGACGATTTTTTATCTGTTCAACTTGTATTGGTTCAGTTTATATTAAAAGTAACTAAGAGTATTTATGCTTCGTTGTATCATTTGTCCGGAAACATTGCGAAGGCTCACTGACATTTAATTGGTTTGTCGAGTCGGATTCTGGTGTGGTTGACGAGGGTTAAGCCTATAGAGACATCAACTACTTCATCTATCGACGTCCAGCCGGTTACCCAAAACTTAAATAGTGAGTACCGTTTAATTTTTTTCTCGGACGAAAATCAATACGTCCACGTGGATAGTATAGTCATTTCGGAAACATTGGCAATTGGAGGACATCTTAAGACATAATGAACATTCAAGATGGTTGCACTCTTAAACAGAAGGAAGGTACTAAAGGGACGGGTAATTAGAATTGAAAACATATTAGGGGAACATGAAGTTCAACCTCTCGGTGAGGTAACGGCACAACTATATCTTAAAAAATTAAACGCATTATCGGACGAAATCGATCAGTTACAACAAGACATTATTGGAGAATGTTTGGAAGACGAATTTGAGGTACATGATGCTCAATATAACACACTAATTAGTCGCGTAGAAGCCACGATCATTCGACTCATGACTGTTGAACAAAATTCAACAACCATAAGTTCAGTACACAACAGCGCGAATGGAACAGAAGTTAAACTTCCAAGATTGGACCTCCTGGTTTTTAACGGCAAGTACGACGAATGGCTCTCTTTCCGCGATTTACTCACAGCAACTGTTCATAATAATTCTACACTGTCTAGTGCCCAAAAACTCCAATACTTGAAATCGTCAGTACGACAGGACGCCGCCTTATTGATTCAATCCATCCCCATCACGGATGGAAACTATCAGGAAGCTTGGGATACATTGTTAAGATACAATCAATTATTTCACGATTGTGAAATAATTGATTCAGAAGTTATTCAAGCAACCCAACATTGCACAAGAATCTGCCACTGCGTTACGACACTTACTATATACAAATAATGAGTGTATTCGTGCACTGAAAATATTAAAGCAACCAGTGAAACATTGGGACTCTATTCTGCTATATATTCTCAAAGAAAAAATGGATCAAGAATCTCGCAAATAATGGGAACTTTCTCAGAAGGACAATCAATCAATCATTTTATTTTTACATGTAATATACATATATCCTGACCCCGCTGTGGCATTATCAGGAAAAACTATACAATAAGTTTAATTAA
>NW_019387562.1:11450-13031 GCF_000671375.1 Centruroides sculpturatus | reverse complement strand
ATCAGTGATTTTAAAAACTGCGTATTTAATTTTTTTTGATAAAATAAATAATATTTGTGTATGGAACTAAAGAACCGCAGCTTCACATCCAAAGAGCCGCAGGTTGCCGACCCCTGGTCTAGGGCAGTGTTTTTCAGCCTTCTTGAATAAGCGACTTCTTTACACGTTAAAAAATTCTGGCGATTCCCCAGGGCCATATTAAAATTATATCAGTGATTTTAAAAACTGCGTATTTAATTTTTTCTTTAAATATCGATCAAAAACACAATTGTACTGTAAAATAAACAGGCACAGCCTTCTCACTGAAATTCTAGTTTTCTTTATTGTAATGTAGGACCTACAAACACTTGTCTTTTTCTTTCACCCGCGACCCCCACGTGTAAAGCTTTCGGACCCCTGGGGGTCGCGACCCACAGGTTGAAAAACACTGGTATGGGCAGGGGTGGCCAACAGTTTTTGCCCCCCGGGCCGAATTGGAAAGAAAACTTTTTTCACGGGGCGAATCAGAGGCTGATATTGAAAGATTAATTGCGAGCCACATAAATCCATTACATGGGCACATCCGGCCCCGCGGGCCGCATGTTGGCCATGCCTAGTCTAGTATTCATCCGTATCGTTTATTCGATAAGCCAGTAAAAACCGCAGACTTTTCTTAATGTATTTTTAATATCACAATTACATTCCGAATTGCTAGACACAATATAAGGGCTACAATTAAAAATAAAATAATGAAAACTTACTCGGTGAAATAAAATGTGTGGTGGATGTACCGGTAAAAACCTGGTACAAAATATTCTTCAATTGTACGAATATAATTTTAAAGAAAATTATAATTAAATATAGCTTTGTAAAGAAACGTACATAAAAATATAAAATATTCTTTACTTTTTAAATCTTAAAACAATGCACTTAGTCAAATAGCTCCCTACGAGTGGCTAATGGATGGAATCGAAGACGGTTGGAGAGCGTGCATACACGCGGACTGCCAAATCCCCAGAGTGCCGATACCGGTCAATGTCAAATGCCTCTTTTGTCCCATCACTGGTATACCTCAAAGGACGGGACAGGGTTGTTGTAGATTTTAAACGTTTCTCGCCATAGCTGTAAAAATCTAAATATGTTAAACTTAAGTCATTTGTTTTCTAACTAATTCGTTTTAGGACCAGGTGTTGTCCACAGAAATTTCCAAAATTTACGTTTCGGTCACTCTTGTTGAACTGGAAAAATTTCTGTCTTTATTACATCTAATACAGTGTTTCGAAGAAATCAGTCCCCACTGTACTCGGCTATAGATTGGTTTGGTTAAGCTTTTGTTTAAGTAATATTCTGGCTCTTTCGTCAGGGTTTTGTTTATGTCCCAAATTCCCTAATTGCTTAATTATTTGACTACTTCTTAAGTAGAAATAAGTCAAAACCAGTTACTTTGTACTCGAATATTTGTAGTCTCGGGAAAAAAGTGGAAAGACAAATTTTTATGACAAACGAATACATAAATCGTAAATTTAAGGAAAATAAATTCTAGAGCTTTTTCTGTACCTGGTGCATCTCTCTCATTCATTAAATTTAGTTGTAAATGACTCT
>NW_019387562.1:2910-4717 GCF_000671375.1 Centruroides sculpturatus | reverse complement strand
AAATCATGACTAGCGGGGTCGAATAATTTAATTTAAAATTTTATTTTTGGAATTTTTTGAAAGCTATTTATAAATTAAAAATATATCTAACTTACACATCTATTACTTATTATAAAATGAGTATTACATTGACAACATTTATTAATAATACTATTGAATTTTATCTTAATTTTATAGCCAATCGTGCTTTTAAAAAATAATTATAAATTTGTTATATTATTATATTCTTTATTATACTTTAAATTTTTTTTGATGTTATTGCATCACTTTACGAAGTGTCTATATACGTAATTGCATCAGTTTTAGCACCTATTTAATTAGTTTCAATCGCGACAGAAAATGATATAGATGATTGTTTCTTTTAAACTATTTGATCGAAAAGTTACATAAAATTGGGGTTGCGTAATCATCCGAAATTATTATTATATTTTCGACTGAAAATCACTGGATTTATGCAATTTTTGTTTAATTAATGTCGTATAAAACATACTGCTCGTACAAGTTTGCTTAAAACATGCGACTCAAAATACCCCAAAATGGCGGCTCAATAAGTAGGTCACGCGTGTCTTGACCTTCTTATACAGACCTTGAGCAAATCGAATGGCTAGAAATGAATCGATCTACAGATATCCAATATATATTTTAGGGTGGAATGTAGTTTGGTCAAATGAAGTGTTCACCTGATTATAATCAATAAGCGACACCGGAAGTTGATCACGTGCATTTTCAGGACACGCCACCTGTTATCGGTTTTGAGATTGACCCTTCCGATTTTAAAGTTGTGAAGTTACGGAAATTATTTACGAAAAAATTACGATGCTCAACTACTAATTTTCGAATATCTTTTGATACTGCAGGAGACATTTTTATAACTAACACTAATTCAATAATAAATCTAATATTGCTCTATCATCCATGTGTTTCTATTTTTTTCTGTTAATGTCGCCTCTCATCACCCAGTAAAGTAGCCTTCTTGCAAGAAATCGAAGCTTAGCTCAAGTTTCACGGACAGACGTCGGTTTCGTTTGTAATTATAAAATTAATAAGTGTTTTCTTTTAAAGGCAATATAAGTTTAATATTTTAGCCGCCATCCACCCCACTGCTATTGTCAACAAGCTGTTAACTGTAAATAAAAGCCTCTTTCTTTCCGATGTGTTTATTTATTTATCTTATGCGATTATTTTAATAGCTTTGTTGCAATTGACTTATTTCTGCTTCTTATAAAAATAATTATATGACGTTAAAATATTATATTATTATTATCGATTTAAATATACTCTCTCATGAAAATTCTGTTATTTAAATGGCGAAAACTCACGGACATTTCTGTAGATCTCTACCTCGTCCGTATCCTTTGTGTTTTATGAATGTAATGATTAAACTCAATTTTATTATTTCAATTTTTGTAATTTAGAGACTAAAAACAATTTATATATATATGTTTGTAATGATTGTGTGATGTGTTTAAAAAGCAGTTAACATATACTGAAAAAACTTCATTACATAAATATTCCATTTAATTAGCTATAGATCAAAAAGGAAAAAGTCAGAGATAGCAAAAATATTTAAATTTAGTAGACGAACAGTTAGTAAGTAATACAGTAATACCTCGACTTACGCGATTTTCAAATCTCGTCGATTCGTCTTTTGTTTGAGCTCCACGCAACTCTTGATTACTCATTCCCCACACACTATTTGTTTATCTTGCATGTTCGGACGTGTCGCGCGGAATCGACACAGCTATAATTTATTTTGTGTTATTTATTTCTGTGTTTGTTATATCTACGGAGACTTGAGAGACTCTAT